>NC_060278.1:77284090-77584090 GCF_021613505.1 Equus quagga
ACTGTGTTAATCAGTAGCATCAATATTCTTATAGATTGAGGCAGTGATGTCCACTTTGGGCCCTAGAGGCTAGACAAAATCAAGGAGACATTCTAAAGATGTTGGACCCGTTTCCAGATGCTCTGATTCAATCCTGTGCATGAGACACCCAGGCTGATAACTGATGTATTTCTTTTTCTCTTTAATCACACATTCATGGCAGGTCTGGGGACTTCCAAATTTTCTGAAGTATACAAAAATGGCATTTGTCCTTGCTTTCCTAGTAGTCACTTCATAATATCCACCCAGATAGTCTCATTTTTCTCCTTCAGCTATTTATTCCAACGTGTATCAAAAATTCTCCTGTCCAAATGTTGCATTGTATCCTGCCAACCCTCTTCCTGTGTTCTGGCAACCACAGGGTTTTTTTTTTTTTAAGATTTAATCAAATTTTTACTGCTTCATCAAGGACATGCTAAGGCTTTTGTTTTTTCAAATCTGTGATTCATGGGAATTAAACAACACACTCTTGAACAATCAATAGATCAAAGAGCATAGAAAATATCTTGAGACAAACAAAAATGAAAATACAATATACCAGAACTTCTGGGATGCAGCAAAAGCATCAGTCACAGGATTTTGATGACCTTTTAATCTCACAGGACATCCTGAATATGCAGTGAGTAAATCTGTCTTCCAAAATGAGATATTTTAAATTGACAAGTATGCAATAATGTCATTTTTTTCAAAGAAGACTCACTTCTTAAGATCACTTTTGGTTTTCTGGTAAGGACAAAAGGAATACAACTGACCATTTTCTAATGCCAACTGGTAGGGATAAGAACTGGATATTTCTAATAGAGAGCATCACACAATGAATTGTGCTATAATTCACCCACCTATGTGCTGTAAATTCACCAGAAATAAACTCCTTTTAATTCAACTGTTGATCAACCTCAACACTAATGCAAGTAGAGTACATAATGAGGCTACCTGTTCATATCAAGAACTATAAGTAATTGAAAAAGTTCACTAAATCCAGAGTCACTTTCCAGTTACCCAGGAAATTTTCATAAAGCTCCTGCTGGAAACTCTATTGATGCCCACCTGGATCCTTGCTGGTCCCTTTTACTGGCTTGGCACCAATCACCCAGTGTTTGCTTGCTTCCCTCCTAACAATTGACACCTGTGGCCTTTGACTACCTTTGGCCTCCTGGAGCCACTTCGCTGAGATACACCCAGAGCAGGATGTGTCTGGGAGGCTATTTCCCCTCAGAGAGTTCATAGCTCATGGCTGACAGGTGCAGAAGCATGACGCCCAGCAACTTTGCCTTGGGACAGAGCAAACTCCCACGCTGAGGCTGGGACTTTGCCTGAAAGCTCACCCTTCAATGGCTTCTTCCCCTTCACTGTCCTGTTTCCCCCACTCTCTCACTATTGTCTCCTGGAAGCCCTTCCTTAATAAACCTCTTGCATACAACCACTTGTATTTGGGTCTGTTTGGAGAACATGATCCAACACAGCTATCACTTGCAAATAATAAATTTAGAAAATAATGTTAAACTTAAAACTCTTCTGAATCACGTGCATACTACTTTTAAAAATCACATTTTCATATTATTTTCCTTGGCTTTTGATATATTTCTGTATATTTTTGGAATTCTTAAATTTTCTTTGCAAATAGTCAATCATTATGATGTATCCACTAAACGAGCATTCTTTGAGACAGTGAGTTCTCAGTCACTGTACATTGTATTTTATCTTGTATTATCCTTATTCAGATTTTAAAATATTTTGACCATTTCCTGGGAAATAGACACATGAGTATATATCATCAAAAGCTTCATCACACCATAATCAAAGAGGCAGTGACTGATTTTAAAAGAGAAATGTTTCTTACTGAAAAAAATAATTAAAAGCTATAAAAAGCATCAGCTTAACTAATTCCCAAACCAGAGTTCATTTTTGTCATATTCAGAGCTAAAAAGAAATATGTTCATATCCATTATATTTTAGGTCACTTTCTTTTTGGTAAAGATTTATTGCATTTTCAACCACCTACTCCCTTCTTAAAAAAAAAAAAATCTATTCCTAAAGGAACATACAAACTTTACTCCAAAGATGAATGAAAAGGATTTATTTCACAATTTCATCAAAACTTTACTTAAAAAGTGAATAAAGATGACTTTTCAAAAAGCTTTTATATAACATCACTTTTCTAGGCATTTTCACAAACACTATGTATTAATTAGTTCTACCACCTCTCCTTGAATAGAGAAGGTGTTAAGTAAAAAGAAGTCAGACCAAGAGTAGGATGAGGACAGATTTGAAAGATAATGCATGGGAAAACTATGAAATTGCAGAGTTACAGTTCTTGAGAGGAGAATCCTGTAGGCAGAGGGAAAAGAAAAGACCTGATAATCATTAAGTGAGATTGAACCAATATTTACTGCAAAGATAGAGTTCAGGAACAAGCCAAGTGACTACATGGGGGTTTCCCACCAGGAATCTTGGGATAACTCAGAGATGGCACAGATTTAGAAGAGAGAGATGAAGTTGGGTCTTATAATTTTTTTATAGGAATAAGACTTCCATAGCTAATGTGGAACGGACCGAATTTTCATGACCTTTCTGTAAGCTCATTAAAAATTGAAATGTTTTCAAGAGAGAGAGAAAAAGATTTGAAGTCATCTTACCAGAGTAAGATGTGGACAGATTTGGGAGGTGGGCTATGGGCTACTTGTCAAGAGGAAGCTTGAGTAAATGATCTTGCTGGAATTCCTTAGCTTGAAGCCAAAAAGGGAACAAAGGAGCAATATACTTATATGCTTCACATTTGTACTCCATAACAACAAGAAAGGAAATAATAGCTCATAAAACTCTTTTAAAGGCCTTATGTTTACTCCAATTACAGATTCACAACAGTAGGTAGAAACAAAACAAGGAAGAACGACTAATAGAAGACATTTGTCTTCCAATACATCCTTGTCTTGACCTTCACGAGAAAGTCCCTGAGGAACTCGTACACTTACCACCTTCATTAAAAAGGTTCAAAGTGGCAACACAGTGCAGTTTATTTCTATAAATTGGTGAGAAGTATGGAATCTTTCAAAAAGTCAAGGACAGGACACTGGGAATGAAAATAAGAACAGTAGATTTAAGGAAAGAGAATATTAGTGCAAGTGACAGAGAGATCAAAGCATAAATTGAATGAAACTGTACTCTGAACACAAAGTACATGAATGAAGTAGGTTCTTGGGTAATGCAAAAAATTAAAGCAAAATCATTTAAGAGATTTTTTTTTCCTGTGACGGCCTATAATTTTCTGTTATATATCAAAAGTTGTTTCTGGAAAGAAAGCTGGGAGGAAGGAATGAAAGGAAGAAAGGAGGAAGGGAGCAAGATGGGTAAGGATGAACCATGGGGCATGCCATCTCCAGTAGCTCTGCAAGATTATGGCACTATAGCACAAGAAAAGCAGATACACTGGGGCCAACTCATCGGCTGGCCATTCCTGGACAGAGTTAGGGCAGGAAGGATAAACACAAGACAGTGTAAAAGGGGAAAGAGAGAAAGAAACAGAGGGGCCCCAGGGTCTCCTCCCTTCCTTCTCCTTCATGGAAGGTGCTGCTGGAGACTGCTGCTTGATGATGTTGGCAGTCATGGCAACATGATTTCCTGAAAACTCACTCTGAGGGCACTGACCTTGGGTTTCTGCACATGCTTAGACATGAACTTCACCTTCTCAAAGCAGAACACTCCGAAAAGACAGAGAAGCCATAACATGGTGCCAAGCAAGACAACTACAAAAACCAGTCCTTGGATAACTTTTCTGAAATATTAAATTGGATGATAAAATAAGGAGCAATTGAGAGTGGAAATGTTCCCAAATAAAATTGTCATTGGCAGAATGCAGGGCAGAATTTCTTTGTATTCTCTCCTTCCTTTAAATAAAGACATTCTCATTTTTAATGCCTCCTTTGCAAATATAGTTGAGAAAAAAATAATTGTATTAGGATTTTTCATCAAAGGCAAAACGGTCAGAAGAAATAGTTATTAGCTGCCTCAGCTGCTTGAATATTACCTTCCTGGTATAGGAGATGTCTTCTTGCTCTAGATCAGTTCCTCAAAGAATCACATTATTGATCAATATCGTTGTTCATCTCTGGAAGTGAGTCCTGCATGCCTATTCCAGGCAGGACCCCTACTTTCAAAAAGGGACCCACTGTAACTTTTGTTCTTTCTTTCCACAATGTTTCATGCTATGACAAATTACTTTATACTCTAGAGTCTGGAACAACTGATTTTCCTAATCTCTTCTGAAGTCTAAATTTTGACCAGGGTCACTATCCCTGGGTATATAGTTTTTCTAAATAAATAACTCATGAATCCTTAACGTAAGCACTGAACCGCCAGAGGACAGATCATTTTTTCATTATTGCACAATATATTTCTTCTTGTTTAGATGAAAGTAAACCCTAAAAAAAAAAAACAGAAATCTTTCTCAGAATTACTTCCCCTGTATTCTTAAGATAGTAAATAGCCAGGACGAAATGCTTGAATCTGTAGAGCTCAGACTCTGGACTCATGTTTGGTGAAAATATTCTATCTTACTTGTCCATAAAATCTTCATGATTTTCTTATTTTCTGTAATGACTGAGCATTTTTTGTATACCTTTCAACTAACCTCTCTAGTAACCATTTTATCTCCTATTAGGCCGCATCATAAAACCTATTGTGTTTCACAACCTAGGTTATTTGGGTTTTCAATTTTAAGTCAGATGAATCACATTTGCTCTATGTGGGTCAGTCAGAATTAAGTACAGAAGTCTCCATGTACCCAAACTGGTACTATTCTGCGTTATGATTACGGAATTGAATTAACTTGAGTCTTAAGCACTGTATGTCTTTCGGCATTATTATTTTTTTAGTACAAAAGCTGGGACACATCAAATAGTCCAAAATTCAAGAAACTGCATAGATTTGATACCTTTATCCTTACCTCTTTGGTATTATTTGATAGAAAGACCAGTGGTTCTCAAAGTATGGTCCCTGGACAGTAGCGTCAACATCACCTGGGAACTTGTTAGAAAAACAAATTCCTGGGCCCATCCAAAACCTAGTGAATTGGAAACTCCAGGGGTTGTGGGATCCAGCAAATCTGTGTTATTACAAACCCTCCAGGTGATTCTGATACACTCTCAAGTTTGGGAACCACTGGATGGACACTTCTAGATTAGTAACAAACAGCATGTGGATATACCAGGCTTTCTTGTTCTTAATAATTCCCATACTTTTAAACACTCATATTTACACTAAAGCTCACAGAGAAAGTATGCCATCTTATTTAAAGAAAATAGTTGATGTTTATGATGATCAGATATTATTTTTAAACAAATATGCAACTGAAAATTGAGATGCTAGGGGAGAGAAGAAGAAAGAGAGAGAGAGAATGAATACATCAGTGCAAATATAAACCACAGTAAATTCCAGACATGATGGTTCTCACTTTATATCACATCCACTCTTCAAGTCTATTTTTAAAGTTAAGAAGAAAAATATAGCATGAAGAGGCTCTTTGTTACGTAAAAGATCATTTAATGCTGCAGCTGTAACTAGTGATTTCCCTAATGTTATTTTAATAATATATAAGCATTCCCAAGTGCTTTAGAACCACTTTCTGATGGAATTATTATTAAACCATTTAAAGGGCATAGAAACCTAAGGGGTTAACAGTCATTGTTATGCTTGGTAATGACCGAAGAAGGACTATATTATAATGGTACTACTCTTCTCTCCATACAAGTGGGTGGGTTTGTGCAGTTCAGCATTAACGGGCCATGCAGAACTTAAGGCAAAGGTTTCTAACTCTCCACCAAAACCTGCACTTTGCCTTACATACTGTAGAGAATTGTGGGAAAATCATTTCCTAATCATGAACCACATTTCACAGCACCGCTTTCATTTAAAGAGTCTTATGACTAGTTCTCACAAACGGAACATGAATGAAAGAGACGAGGGCCATTTCTGAGTCTTTTTCTTTCCACTTCTTCCTTTACATGGTTGTCAAGAAGACTCTAAGAGAAACTGGAACCACTAGATTGGACAGAGCCTAGGTTCCTGAATCACCAGGTAGAAGAAAGCCATCTTCAGACCAGAAACACCCACACTGCACTCTTAAGTGAATGAGAAATACTCATGTTAAGCCATTGAAATTCTAGAGTTTATCTTTTATAATAATGAGGATACTCCAGTTAATATAGGGCTCATATGACCTTTTTTTAAAAGGACAAATTGCACTATCTCAGATCATCAAACACCATAGGCATATTATGATAGTTAATTTTGTGTGTCAACTTGACTGGGCCACGGTGTACCCAGATATTTGGTCAAACATTATTTCTGGATATGTCTATGAGCATGCTTCTAGAAGAGATTAGCATTTGAATCAGTAGGCTGAGAAAAGCAGATTGCCATTCCCAATGTGGGTGAGCATCATTCATCTGCTGAGGGCCTGAAAAGAACAAAAAGGCAGAGAAAGGAAGAATTCACTCTCTGCCTGACTGTTGGAGCCGAGACGTCAGTCCTCGCCTGCACCTCACACTGGGACTTACACCATCCCCTCCCCTGGTTCTCAGGCCTCTGGGTTTAGCAGTTTGTGGGACTTCTCAGCCTCTGTAATCGTGTGAGCCAATTCTTTATAATAAATCCATAGATAGCAGATAGATATAGAGAGAGTTCTGTTTTTCTGGATAATCCTGAAAATATATACATGGAAAGCTAAAAACGGGGAAAAAATCGTAAGAGAAGAACTAATTTTATCCCCATTTGATAGATGGTGAAACTGAGACCCCTAGATAACTGTGGACTCTCATACTCCAGATAGCTCAACACCCCTGGTTGAGCCCGATTCTCTGACTTGGTAGACAGAATCTCATTGAAGTTACAGCAAGCATTCTCTACTGTAAGTGTCTTCATACCACAGCTTTACAGCAAATCTTAAACTCGGATAGTGGGAGTTCTCCAAATTCATTCTTCCATTTTAGTATTGTGCTGGCTATTCTCAGTTCTTTGCATTTCTATAGAAAATTTTTTAAGTGTGTTGATATCCAAAAAAAAGATTTCTGGGATTTTAATTTGGACTGTATTGAATCTATGGGTCAGTTGGGAAGAACTAACATCTTTATCATACTGCATCTTTCCATCTATGAGCAGGGGATATCTCCCAATTTATTTAGATCTTTGACTTTGTACATCAGTGTTTTGCCGTTTTTCACATGCAAGATCCTTGACATATTTTGTTAGACTTAACCTTAAGTATCCCAACTTTTGCTGTGATTATAATTTTTTTTAAGTTTCAAATTCCAATTGTTCATTGCTGAAATACAGAAAAGCAATTGACTTTTATACATTGACTTTGTATCCTGCAATCTTGCTGGACTCACTTATTTGTTCCAGATGGGGTCTTTTGGTAAATTCCTTGGGGTTTCCTACATTAACTATCATGTCGTTTATGAGTAAAGACAGTTTTATTTCTCTGTTTCATATGTTTTTCTTTTTAACTCACTGATTCCTCTCCCCTTCAACTGGATGACGTTTGGTACTTTTTCCACAGCCCACTCCAACCCCCATATTTCCCCTCAGAGTATTGATCTTCCACCTGGTCCTATCAAACCTCCTTGTCACATTTCTCCATCTTACTTAGCTCTTCTCATTTAGCCTTTTTAAATGCTCCAACTTTCCAATTTCCACTCGCAATGCTGCCAGCAATGACCCAAGTGTTCTGCAGTGCTTCTCTCCTTCCCAGACACAATCTCCACACTGCAATCATTCACTCATCTCTTTGACCACAGAATTGCAAGTTGAAACACAAACAGTAAGGATTCTTCATAGAAAAAATTCAGACAGTAATTGCACAGTTTTCCTGAAAATGCCACCAGTGGAACTGTGTGGTCTATCGTGGCAGCTTTTGCATTCCATCAAGACCAGCTAAAGAAATGAGCACTAGCAAAAGAGCCTTTAACCAGAGTTTTGACTGCAAATATGTCATATTAAGATAACAACCTTAAATTCTTTCATTTTGTTGACAATGTATTCACTGTATCCCATTTCCCCTTCTTGTCACCTCTCTTATCTTTCCTTCTAATCTTCAAAACCTAGTTCCCTGCCAAAACTCCCCAGTCTCTTGTAGCTATTTCCTCTGAACTGCTGAGGATTTTATTGTCTGTGCTAATCTTTTGCTCCTTGCTCCACTGATTCTATTGGACTGAACTGTTACACAGTGGAATGTTTTATACTGTTTTGTATGTATGCACGTATGTGTGTGTGTGTGTGTGTGTGTATGCACATTTTTTAATGCTTTGTTTTTTCACTTTAAAAAATGTCACTTGAAGGCTAAAATTCCATTTCATACTTCTTCATAATCTGTCTACAATTAAACACATCTGATTGATTGATATCTGTCTTAAAGCAAAGATTTGCCCTAGTTTTAGCATGAACTGGGGAATTAAGATAAATTTCCAAATATGAATTAAATCTCTTTTAATCCTATTTATAATCATAGTGAATGTGTATCAGTTAAGTTTATGTTCAGCTATAGATTTAAAAAAAAAAGCCAACGTAACAATAGCAACTTATTTCTCTCTCAGATAAAAGAAGACTGGAGGTAGGAGTCCAGGCTTGGTAGGGCTGCATCACCAGGTTTCTTGGTCCCAAGTTTTTCTATTTGACAGTTTCTCAGTCCTCACGGTAGAAATGGCTGCTCAAACACAATTCATATTGGCAAGACTTCAGCCTGCAGCAAAGAGGGAGGGTTGCAGAAGCACATGCCCTTCCTTCTAAGAAAATGTTCCAGCAGTCTCACAGCCTTCTGTTTACACCTCTTGGCTGGAATTTAGTCTCACAGGCACACTTAGCTGCAAGGGATGCTGGGAAGTGTAAGGGGAGAATGGATACTAGGCCAATTGCTAGCAGGCTTCCTCTGGGTAGGAGAAACATTTCTTTCTCTATACGTGTGTATCAACACAACTTGTATGTTCAACAGTAATGAGATAAGCACTGGCTGAAAGACAATAGAGTCACTGCATGAATAATTCTGCCTCTCTTTGGGACTTCCCTATGACCTTCTCCAGAATATTATCTCTCAGTCATGACTGAGAATACCTCTTCTTCAACAAAAACTCACAATGTGTCTACAGCCACATCTCCCCCCAAATACTCCCAATCTTTCTCTCCTGTGGAAGGATTTACCACCTGGCTTCTTAAGGAGCCAGGCTCCTTCTATCTTCCAACTACTTGAAACTAAAGAAAATTTGAGATTTCATAGCTATCTCTTCATAGAATTAAATTGAAATTTAACTTTAAAAATTCATCATCCTTACATTTGTCTTAACTGTAAGGGCTAAGTCCATCCATTGTAATAGTAACATTGTAAGCAGCTCTAAAAGAAACAGTAGGTATAACAATATTTTGATGGACCACTCCACTTATATTTTTTGACCATTCCAAGTCCCCCAATATAGCCACATTCTCAACTTAACAGCAAATAAACTAAGTACCTCTGTCCGTTACGTACCAAGTGTCACCCAACTGATGGAAATTTCCGTGAAAACCAGTCCAAGGAAATGAAAAAGAAAGCACACACGAAGTTTCTTTAGACACACCATCTTGCTCCAATTAGATTCCACCTTCATTCCTTCTTCTAACTTCTAGTTTTGGTTCAGTCCTGCTCATCAGACCTCATGTCCATGGTTTCTCATGGTTGCTTTACTAGTTAGCAAGCATAATTAGAATAAGGCACTACCCTTATAAAGCTCCATTGCAGCAAATTATGTAATAGAAATTTCAAGACAATGGATTGTATACCTTTTTCCATCCTTACACGCTAGAATTTTAATTATACAGAATGCTCTGACATTCTTGCTTTCTATTTAATAAATATCAAAATCCAGAGGTAAAACACATTTGTTTCTCTTAATCAGCATATTCTTAATCCTTTCCTGTTTATAGCTTTACACAGGAACACTTTTGGAGCTATTTTTCCGATTAACATCAAAGCTAAGGCTATCCAGGGAGCATGGGCTATTATTTCCATAGTTTCTATATTTAGCAGTTGGCTTTGTTTACAGTCATCTCTCCTCCACTCCACAAATACTTTAAAATTCCCTTTTCTATCACAATTCTGTATCCTCTATCTATCTCTCTAGCTAGCTAGCTTTCTACCAAACTGTGCATTTTCTTCTTGAGTTTTCTCCCAGATGATTCCTGTCTTTCCTCTTTGATTTCTTTCTGGAAAGGAAGGAAATAGCCTTTTGGAACTGAAGAAGTCTTCCCGGGACAGAATTCCTACTGTTGCTCCTCTCTCTGGGAGAAGGAACACGCTCCTAGTTGTGTTCCAAAGGCAACTGGTGAGTGCAATTTGAACTCCCGGGACAGGGGAATGCTTTTCACCCCAAAAGCCAGTGGATTTATTTAACGTTTCATTTAAAAGTGAACATTGATTTTATTTTAAAGCTGGTTAATATTTCCGGGGCAAAATTTTGCTTGTCATTGTCTTGATTAATGTAACACATGATACAAGATTAAGGAGGAGTGTGTTTAATAGTTCAAATAATAACTAATGATTACTTTGGGAAAAAGTGCAATGTGGGCTGTGTAAACTAAGAAGAAGAGAACATTAGGAAACATTATAAGTTAAATCTTTATTACAAGGTCCTTGCTCCAATGCACATCTCTTGCATTTTATTCTCATCACTGAGCAAAGAACAAGGTCAACATAACATTCTTAAAATGTCAAATCATGGTTATTAATTACTGAAAGCTTGAAAATCAGATTGGCTTAATGATCTTTATCATGTGTAGGCCTTCTATTAGGGATAAATATGGAGGATTGAGTTCCAAGGCAGGCATAACCGAGGAAGAACCTGGAAATGTGAGATTTGTCAGCAGGAAGAGGTTAAAATTAGTTTAGTCAGGCCTATGCTTTTCAGGTAACATTTTGAATAGTGTTGCTGTCTCCATATTTATAATGTCAGGCAGTTGTACTCAATAAGTTATTTTCTTTACAAAAATGTAATAGAAGTCTGGGACACTATTAAACCTCTATTAAAATTTTGTATCCTGCCATGATCTAATGTAAAACGTGAATACCCCTGGCCTCCCTCAGTTATACCAGAACCATTTTTAACATCAGTGAACCCTTCAAAGTAGAAACCATCCCATCTTCTTTCTTGTGCCATTTTAGATGCTTGAGGAAGACTTCTCTGTAGAAGTTTGGCTAAAATTGGAGGGAAATAAAAAGGTGGTTTCATGAATAGTCTTGGTTTTGCAGAATATCTCCACTCTCTTTTGTGCTTGGTAAAGTTTTAGGGAGAGACATGGCTTTTGTTCAGGCCACTTTGGGATTCTCAATAGACCAATGCTTCTCCATAGGGAGCCATTTTGCTGCCTACCGCTCCCTGCTCCAGTCCTGGGCATTTAGCAGAATCTGGAGACATTTTGGTTGTCATTCTACAGGTGTGCTACTGGCACCTAGTGAGTAAAGGGCAGGGGTGCTGCTGAACATCCTCCAGTGCCCAGGACGGCATTGTAACAGCGGGGAGATGGGTGCATAGACCCCAAAGCTGGTCGGGTCAGGCAACTGACATCATCTGCTACTCAAGGCTTCCAATTTCACAGTCCTGAAGACGGAAGCTGTCACTCATTAATATGTTCATAATTAAAAATAAATTATTTCATCAAGCCTGATGAATTTTTAGCTCCCTTTTAGGTGTATGGACATTTGGTAGAGTTCATAGAGAACATCAAAGTTCTAAACCTGACGTTTGTCACCTGACATGAGCACTATATACCATCAATCAAGGGTGAAAACACAAAAGGAAGGAAAGAGTAAAAGGAACTCAAGTTTCCACTGCAATCTGCTTCAAATCCATCACATGCATCTGTGTCAACACATAAAACCCCGGAGCAAACAGTCCAGCTCTTTCCTTTTTCCTAGTAACGCTTAGTGAAGAGTGAAGGAAGAGCTGATTTTGACAGTTTTGAATCTCCTTTACTTTTTGAAAAATCCTAAAAATATGGAGAATGAGTCTGCAGTGTACCAAGTATACTAAAAAAATAAATGTCAGTTTGATTAGAGTAGTTTTCTGCTTTTAATTGTCTTAGGTCTTACTTACAAAAAGAAAGCAGAGATCATAAAGGGGCAAAAATTCCTTTCAGCATGCCAAATCTGCATCAGCTGTGCCCACACTTACCAACACTTACATCCTTTTCCCCCTAACTTTGCCTGAATGTTCAAACATTTGCCTGCAGCAAATACTTCCTCCCTCCTTCGCACACATTCCTATGAAAACCAGACAAAAGGAAAACTGAGACGAGTTTAAGTCAATTGCCTTTTGGGGACACACCACCTGATTTTCATTGGGCTTAACAAGATTTAGTTTGAAATCTGAGTAGGCCTGCATTTGTGGGCCTGATCAGGTTGGGGTGGGGACCAGGAGAGTGATGTTGCAGAGGTCATTTTGGGAAGAGGTCATTTTGGGAGGTATAATAGTTTAGGATTTCTTTGCGGGATGGAGGAAGTAGAGACACCACAGTGCCAGAAGCTGAAGCTGCAAAGGAAGACCAAGGCCACAAAGGACTCAAATGCTGTCAGAAGCCTAGAAGAACTTGGGTATGAATTGGCAAAATAGCAAAGGAGGTGGATTTACACAGATGAAGCCAGAACATCATGCAATGAGGAAATCAAATTTTAGCTCAGATCCCATAAATAGAGTAACCGTTCCCCACCCAAAGGAGAGGAATAAAATGTTCCCTTTTGTCCTCGTGTGCAAAGAAGAAGGTGGACTAAGGACAGGGTGCCCAGTTGGCACAAACTGCGAGACCAAACAAACCCACAAAATCCATCTCTCGGATTGGCTAATAAAGCTGGAAGCCAGCATCTGGCAGTGCATTCTGGAGGCAAGTCAAGCCTCTTTATGGACTGCACTTGGAGTATTTACAGATTTGAAGAAAAAGAATTAGGACCAAGATCCCCACAACAAAACAAACGGCAGCAGCAACAAATAACCCTTGCGTCCAGCAGCCTGGAAAAGAAATGGCGTGAGTCTCACAGAAAAGAATTAGCAAAACTACAGCAGAGCAGAGAAGTCCAGGCCAGAACAGAATGGAGTAGCTTCTCGTGCTGACCCTGGCCAGTTTCTCAAGACATTAGATGTGGGAGTTGAGAGCAGAATGCTGATGTATAGTATGAGTTCGTAGTTGGTACGACGTCTTACGGATTACTAAAGTTTGTAGATATCATTCTACAGCGTATGTTTATTCATTCTCAACAAATGCTTTTGCTGTCTGCATAAGTCCCTGAAATAAAGAATTGCTAAAGGCACAGCCACGTGCACTGGGCGCACTGTACCTCATAGTTGCCAATAGATAACCGGCGAGGCAGGCCTCTGACAAAATTATGTTTTAGGGACGGTTGTCTCTAACTATGTGTTACAGCATGCCAAAGAGTCTAGAAGTGTGTTAGGTGGTCCATTCAGAATCATTAGCAGTTTTATAAACAAGGTGAGAAAGTGTACAAAATTATCATTTTTAGAACTTTACGAATAATTCAGGTGTTAGGGAATTAACAAAGTAGAGGGGGCAGAGAGACAAGTCGGGGCTGTTTGAACAATCTAGGACAGTGGTTCTCAAAGTGTGGGTTCCAGTCCAGTAGCATCAGCATCACCTGAGAACTTGTTAGAAATGCAAATTCCTGGGCCCCATCCAAGACCTACTTAATCAGAATGTCTAGCAGTGGGACACAGAAATCTGTCTTTTAAGGAGCCCTTCAGGCGATTTTGATGCATGCTCTGGTTTGAAAAGTGCTGACCTAGGATCTTGCTATGCAAAGCGTGACCTGGTGGACCAGTGCATGGGCATCCCCCTCCAACTAGTTAGAAATGCAGAATCTCCGGCCCCACCCCAGGCCTGCTGAGTCAGAATCTGTGTATTATCCAGAGCCCAGGTGCTTGCTAGGTACATTAGAGTTTGAAAACCTGGACTAGGAGATGAATAAGATGCTAGAAGAGGGAGTCACTATGGGAACGGGGAAGAGGTACAGACTGGAGGAATGTCTAGGGAGGTTAATGAACAGCTCTGATACTTCACTTGTAATCCAGTTGTATAAAACTATCCCCCAGATACCCACATGGATTGAGTTTACTGGCCCTTTGGGATTTGAGCATCTCCAGGGTCTACTGTAGCTGAATAATAAAAACTTTTCATCCTGTGGAGCTCCACGCTGGCCTCTCTAATTGTCATTTTCCCTCAAAATGCAAACATTTCAGGGCAGTGCTATATAAGAAGGCATTTATATAACATTTCCAACCATTTTGTGGTCTTTTTTTGGGGGAAGCAGCAGGTGGGAGGGAGGGTGCCACCAAGAGACAGAGACGGGATTTGCTAACCTATTTGAACTGGTTAGACCCAGTTCAGAGTTTCTGAGAGGGCTGGCTCTGGTTGAGGGCTAAGCAGGCTTGCCAGCAACAGAGCAACAGTTTACAGGAGCGCTAACAAGCTGAAAGAGTGTGCTGTGGATTCGTGGAAAGAAGGCAAAGTTCAGCCTGGGAGAGGAACGGGACAGGTGGAAAACACCTGTTCTAACAGCAAAACGCATTACAACCTGCTGTCCCTTTCCAATAATCCATGAAGGCCTTGGCTTTGACGATTAAGCAGAGGGTAAAAGGAAAGAAAATATAGACCCGCTAATCGTCCTTATTTTGTTTTAATTGGAAACGAGTTCTGGTTCATCCCAGATTATAGAATCTTTAACAAGTAAATTAACAGATACCATGTTATTTATAAACTATAAGTTTTAGAAATTTACATTCCTATTCTAAGATTTATACAAGATTTACAATGCACTTCTTTATCATTTCATGAACGCTTGCCACACTCAATGCAAAATGAGATGAACACCTCACTGTGTATGGTCTACTACTTCTTCTGTCATCACAAAGCCAAACCTTGACATTCTCAGGGCTCCAGAGGAGACATAAAATGTTAGTTGACTCCAGTTGGTGTCACTGAAGACGTTCTGTCCCACCAAAGTACTCAGTGTACTCTCAGAAAGCACGGGAAAGCAGCATGATCCAGTGCTTTTCACCTCAGTGATTTTTATCACAGATCCTGGAGTCAGAAGGGCCAGGTCTTAATCCTCATCCTGATACCTACAGCGTTGGGACCAGCGAAAGTTATTGAACTTCTCTGTACCTCAGTTTCCACATATGTAAAATGAAAATAATAGTTCCTACTTCACAAGGTTGTCATCAATATTAAATGAATTAATGTGTGCAAAATGCTTAGTGCAGTAACTAGCACATGGCAGGTCATCCATAAATGTCAGCCATCATTATTGTCAAATGTGCCATTTGATAGTTACAAACCGCCCCATGAAATGTTAACGTGTATGTCAATAAATGAGAATGTCAGGTATAGATAAGTGCTGTTAAGTTTTTAAAAGGTAGTAAGTGAGGTGAAGAGGTAAGGAAGCTGATTTGATCAGGTCAGTCGGGGACGGGGAGGGCCTCTGCAAGCGGTGAAATTTCACTAGGAGAAGCAGCATCACTGTGAAGATCTGGGAAGAGAGAATTCAGGCACATAAAGCAGCCTGTATAATGTTCCAGAAACTACAAGCAGAGAGAATTTCAAGGAAGAAGTAGGCCCATCAGACATGTCAAGAGATGCTAAGGGGTCAAGCGAGATGAAAACCGATGACAAGATGTTGGACTTTGGTCACTATGATAAGAATTTTCTCAGCTGCGTGTTGAGGTGAGAATGGGAGGGGAGCAAGTAGAGACTGTGAGTGAAGAGCACTCCCTAAGGAGTTGCTGTGAAGGGGAGTGACAAAATCAGGGAAGGAGTAGTCCATAGTGATTTCAAATTGGTGAAAAGGAAGTACTAACCAGAGACAGGGGTAACGTGAGTAAAGACACGGAAAAGAGAAGCATCAGGGTGTGCATGCTGGGGGAGGGCTTACGGTAGGACAGGCAAGGAAGGAGATGCACAGGCAGGCTTATGATACCCAAGCATAATGCTGGAGGGAGAGGCAGCGGGCAATGAGTGTAAGAAGCTGGACTGCTCACAGGTGTCCCGCCTGAACAGTGCAAGACGGAGAGCTGGGAAGAAAGCGAGCTGCTATTAGATGACATAGCTTAAGATAAAAACAATGACATTTGTGTTCCCAGAGCTCACTAAGCCCTCTGTTGTGAATGGGAAAGGCACCCTAGACATCCATGAGATCATACAAACATCAGAAACGAAGAATAATAGAGTTCGGGTTACTCGGAATGTGCTAACAATTCATTTTTAAAGAGGAGACACTCTACGTGTCAAAAGTAGTTTACCAATATATTAAAATCCTTGAAAAATACATAATGGAGATCTATATTTAGCATATAATCCTTAAAATGTAATCTCCATCCTGGGAAATACGGAATAGGAAATTCAAAAGGCCCTAGATCAAGCTGGCAGGAACTTCGAAGTCTGCTGTAGAAATGGTTCCTGAGTCATCTTAACTATTTCTCAGAATGACAGTTTGTGGCTGAGCCTTGGAAAGGGAAGGGACCTGGGCAAGAACTCCTAGGGCAGTTCCAAGGAGGATCTTTTACCCGAATTATCAATTAAGGAGGCCCGGGGGAGTGGAGGGACAATCATTCGGAAGAAGTCCAGCAGGAGGGACCGTGCTGGGAATAGAACAGACAGCACTTACCAAGCACACGCTACTTGCGCCAGGCCCCTTTTTAGGCATTAAGAGCTGCATTAACTTTTTAATGCTCACAGCATTCATATCCCCATTTTACAGACAAGGAAACAGAAACTCGGAGATGTTAAATAACTTGCCCAAAGTTATGCACCTGTTATTAAGTGAGAGAACTCATGACAACGAAGCTTCAGCGATAAGAGGACCAACCAAGTAAATCATCAAAAACAGAAGGACAGAGATTTTGTGAAGCCAGATGAACGCAGTGTGGGTGTGGAGAGAGAACAAGCAGAGATGAGGTCAAGGTGCAGGTGGGCTGAAAGCCAGTCCCGGAATTAATTCTGTAACACAGCCAGTCTGCCGATGGTGTAATTCTTAATGGAAGGTTGGCAGGCATCACTGGGCTGAGGAGCATTTCTGGGAGCAAATGAGCTCGTCCTGCTGGCAGGGGGAGGATGAATTACCTCTCCAGTGCACTATCATTCCACTGCCCCCCATCCCCAGCCTATTACTCTCTCCTACTCCCTCCAGCTCAGGGATATATAAGTTGGAGGAACTGCCCACATAAGGAGCGAGTGACAGCTTGTCACTGTAAGCAGAATCATCTTTGTTCTCTCGTACACCACTGCTGAGAATGTAAAGTGACACAGACGCTTTGTAAAACTGGGAGTTTCTAACAAAGTTAAATAGACACTCACTCTATGACTCAACAAGTCCACTCCTAGGTAATTACCCAAGAGAAATGAAAACATATGTCCACAAAAAGACCTGTATAAGGTTGTTCACAGCAGCTCTCTTCATAATAACTCAAAAGTAGAGACAACTCAAGCATCCATCAACTGGAGAGTGGAAAAATAAATTGTAGTAAAGTCATGCAAAGGAATACTATACAGCAATAAATATGCAACAACATGGATGAATCTCAGAAACCTTATGTTGAGTGAAAGAAGCCAGACACACAAAAGCCTCCCATGTGATTCCACTTAGATGAAGGGCAAGAAGAGGTAAAACTAAGCTGGATGATAGGATAGTCGTTGTCTCTGGATATCTCTGTGGGTGGGGAGGGATAGTGGGGAGAGGTATTGCCTGCAAGAGGGCAAACAAGAACTTTCTGGGGCCATGATAATGTTCTATTTCGATCTACTCTATGCTTACATAGGTGTATACATTTGTCAAAGTTCACTTAGTGATATATTTGAGATTTGTACATTTTACTGTATATAAATTATATCAAAGAAGAACTATTAGTGTACAAAGTAATATTTTTAAAAATTGTTGTTTTTCTGATAGCTGGGCAAAGGAAACCTCTCCATTGATGACTTTGATCATCCTTGTACTAGCTCTGCTAATTAGGCTCTTGACCATCACCACACATCACAAAATATACAGAGAATCAACAAAACAGAGAACCTGCACCAGAGCTGCACTTTCTCCTCAACGATTCTCCCAGTACCGGGCCATTTTATTGCTTCCTCCTTGCAAAAGGGTATTGATAAAAAGGCAGACATACCATTAACATTAACAAAATAATTATAGTGCTGGAGCTCCATTGACAGGATACGCTCCCACAGAGAAACAGGACAGTACTTGAACTTTCCTTATGAAGATGCCGAGCTCCATGAATAATTAACATGCCTCTCATTGTTAAAATCCTGCCTTTTATATTTCTTTGAATCGTGTGAATGTACTATCTGTTATTATAATTTAATAAATTTAAGTATTTGGAAAATAGAAACAATCAACCTCTGCTCATTCTTAGAGCTATAAATCACTTTGCAAGGACCACCACTGTCCCCCACATCATTGACACTTTGGTGTCTCTAGCTTCTTGAGCATCAGAATCTTGGTCACAGGCACCGTTTGAGGAATTGGCCTTCATTCATTTCACAGCTCACCTTTCTCTCCAACTGGCAGCAATGGCCGCAATGTGCAGAAACAGGCAGATGTCCTGGCTATGAACAGCTGTGCGACTTGAGAGGCCAGGAACTTGCCTTTATTCATTTAATTACTCTTTTCATCTTGCTTACAGAAAAGAAATCTTAAAGAGCGAACACTAAGTCTTAAGCTTAGCTTCCTTACTAAGAAAACAAGACTCTTTGGAAAAGAAATTGCATATCTGAATTACCTTCCTTCTTAAGGATGGTGTGGAATACTTCAGCCATTAGGTGTCATTTTGCAAAAAAATGCTAAATTACTCAAAGCAATACTGACACTTAGGTATCATTTAGTTTTAGCAAATGTCATCAAATTATAACTATGAATTTACAAAAATCTCATATGCATCTTACAAATGCTATTTTAAGTTTTATTTCATGAAACTGGTTATTGCAACAGATTCCATGTGTCTAAGGAAATTCCATAAATGTTAGAATTTACAAAATGAAGCAGGGATGCTCTCAAAGACTAAGAAATGTATATTTACAAGACTAAGTTATCACCAAATAAAAGGTACCGTGGGGCCGGCCCAGAGGCATAGCGGTTAGGTACGCCACTTTGGATCCCGGGCACGGACCTACACACTGCTTATCAAGCCATGCTGTGGCAGGTGTTCAACATATAAAATAGAGGAGGATGGGCACAGACGTTAGCTCAGGGCTAATCTTCCTCAGCAAAAAGAGGAGGATTGGTGGCAGATGTTAGCTCAAGGCTATTCTTCCCCCAAAATAAAAAAACAGGTACCTTAATGATAATAAAATGAAAACCCACATTTTGATATAAGTTTAAGTGACTATCTTACTTCACATCATCCCAATAAAATTTCCCAATGCGGCTAGAATAGTTGAGATTGCCAATTAGGAAGCCAGAGATTTCCTGGGTTCAAATCTCAATTCTGCCACTTAGTAGCTGGGTGACCTTGGGCAAATTACTTAATTTCCCCGTACCTTACTTTCTTCCTTTATAAAAGTAATAAAAATCTGTTCTTTAGATTAAATTGTTCACTGCATATAAAAACCTTAAAACAGTGCCTAGCATTAAAAACTGTACTTAATTGTTCTTAGCCATTATTATTTATTATCATTTTTATTCTGCTTCCTTCTATTAGAATTACTAGGACATCATTTAAATATAATGCTTCTATTACTATCAGAAATACTTTAGACACATAGAAATGATCCTAAAATTTATTGATGCATATTTTTCTAAATAAAGATATACACAGCCAGTGGAGTTAAGGACCACAGTGTTTCCTGTGAATGTTAAAATAGGAAAGGTTATAATCATAGTTATCATCATAGTGTTGTAGACTGTACTAGAGAAAAGAGAAAAAGAGAGAAAAGAAGGAACTGATGAGTAATGAGGAGACGGTACATGAAAACACCTCTATATAATCAACACTCTTTTCCATAGACGTATATGCAATCAAGATAAAATAAAACCTTCAAGTATAAAGGAACTTAGAAGTATTTTATCCCAACCCAAAACTGACATCCATTCTAAGCATCCCTAGAGATGCTCAGTTAGACCATTGCTTCTCAAAGGGTGGTCCTAGGATTAGTATCACCTGGGAGCCTGTTAGAAATGCAGAACTGCACACCCCACCCGAGACCTTCTGAATCAGAACCAGCATTTTAACACTATCCCTTGGGTATTTGCATGCATATTAAATTTAGAGATCCTGTTATACTATTCTAATCACTTGTACTCGTGGCAAACTCAATACTCATGAGGCAGTGGTTCCACCAATAGATACTCCCATTTCTTAGAATGTGTTATTATATGGAGTCCAAATTTGCCTCCCAGTTTAAGACAAATATATAGGCCATGATCTCATTTTTAAAATATGCTTAAATATATATGCATGATATAAAATATGTATATTTGTATGTATGCGTATAGGTTTAGGTTTACATAGAAAAGTTTCTGGAAGGATAACACCCAACTGTTGACACTAGTAAGCAATTTTTAAACGTGCTGTTTGAATTTCTTACTGTGGCTACTTCTGTTTTACCCTTTCGTCTTAGTTCTGTTAGCTGTAGGATTCAAGACCACTTTTATTAACTCTTCCTCAGAGAGCTGAAAATAGCTTCCTGCCTCCCCTTGGACTTCTTTCCTCTGGGCTAAAGGCTCCAAATGTTCCACTGGCTCCTGGTGTCCTACCCTTCCCTCACCCTTCGGCATCTGTGCCATCAACAGGTCTCCTCAAGGCAGGGCCGGAACCCAGTTTTCCCCGACCCGCGTTATTAGAAGCAATCAGTTGATCTCCAGGAGTGCTTTCTTCTTGGCTAATCACTTCTTCGTTTGAAGATGTCATTTTAAAAGTCATAGAAGAAATTAGTTCTCAAGTCACATAAATTATCATAATGTTTTTTCCTTCTACGATGTTCTGAATGTATTGGAGATGCTAGGAAGAGCCCTGTAATGGCCTTAATTGCACAGACCCCAATAGTCATTTCTGAAGCAAAAGAATAACTATTATGTGTAAAGTGCTTGAAGGAAGACAAGGCAGGAGCACCAAGCACTTCCCAAGACAGGAAGAGAATAAGCATGGCGGGGGGCGGGGGGGGGGGGAGGGGGGGAGTCGTTGATCTGCTCACGTGCACGCAGAGACATTCAAGCATAGCTAACAGGAACAGTCAACAACCGTGAATTGAGCTCCTACAGATAAAATGACAATTGATATGATAACCAGAAAATAAAAATAAAACACAAGACTTTAATGGGAACTCTTTAGGGGGCTGAAGATTAGAATGGGGTAGGTAGAACTTTGGGTTAAAACAGTCTTTTTTTATGGTTCAGTGCCAAGATCTAGAACAGAGTTCCCCAATAATTCAGCCTGTCATGAATGGGTCATGACAAGTCCACTTCTTGGCATAGCTGGGTGAGGACTGGCCAGTACAAGACCCCAGCTGGTCACCTCCAGCACCAAGGGGGCTGCAAACACATTATATTTTTCCTATGTATTTTGTGCCCCCCCCCCCCCCCCAAATATATATATTTAGAAACACTGGTATAAAAGATATTCTTTTTCTGTCAACTTCCAGGGCTATTTTGAAAACATATATCACAGCAGTGGAGCAAAAAAACATCCCCAAGGCAACAGGAAAAGACATTTATAGTGCAAGCACTGATGAGGAGACCCCCATTCATTAAGGCTTAGCATTGCATTAATCTGTGCTGACATCATTGGTACTGAAAGAGCTATGTTTATAGGAAACTTTATCAAGACTCTGTAACTCAAAGTCTGAACTTTGAGCCATTGCAAAGAGCACCTGAGAATGTTCTGCAATGGCATATCAACCTTGATACAAGAACATAAGCAGCCATGCATGGACAAGCATGGGGCAGAAGTAGGTGTGGGGCACAGACTAGCTTAGGATATGAAATAGAAACAAACAAAAAAAAGAACACATAGAACCAGAATGACCACAGAAGAAAGAATCTGGACATGTGTCAGGATAGTAACATTTCTCTAAGTCACTACTGGCAGAGGGTTTACCAATTCTTTGTCAAGAAAGGACTGGAATTAAAACTGGAACTATATGAGTTAGAACTGAATATTAACTTTAATTGAGTTTTTTAAAACTATTTATTCAACCAATAAATTGACAATGTATAAATACATGGATCAGTACACCCTGCCATCCAGTAAATTATTTCTGATGTATTCCACTATATGGTTTCAGATCTTGTTAACAAGTTATTTTTGTCACATTTATGATATCTTGGGAAGGAAAATAATATTGATGTTTGTGATTGTTTTATGTCAGAGATTATAACAAGTGTTTTAGTATGTATCTTCCATTTAATGCTTATAAACCTATGAGGTAGACGGTGAAAGAAGAGGAAAGAAGTGAAGCTTAAGGAAGTTTAATAGCTTGCCCAAGATCATACAGCGATTAACAGAAAGGTCTAGCTTTGAAGCCACAGTTTTCTACTGCACTCATTGTTTATTCGACCACAACACGCTGCCTGAGAACTGAAAGAGTCTTGTCAAGAGCATATGCCTTGAGTGATGTACCAAGTAAACAAGACCCTAGCAGAGGAGGGGCTGAATAGTACCCCTACATGTGATCTGCCTGTAGTAATCTACACGTTCCAAGAGCTCTGTGATGGTGTTCATATCTGTGGCTCCAAATATGCTTCTCAACCTCAGCACTTTGGACATTTGGAGCCAAATGATTTTTTTTGTTGTAAGAGGCTGTCATGTGATTTGTAGGACGTTGAGCGGTATCCCTCTCTTCTTCCCACTAGAGGCCAGCAGCACCCTTACTCAAATTGTGACAACCAAAAATGTCTCCAGACATTGCCAAATGCCTCCTGCAGCAGGGGAGGACAAAACTGCCCCCAACTGAGAAACTGCTCTGAGGCCATCAAATAAATATTTTATTTACTGAAAAATAACATAAAGCTTTGCTGAACTCAATGACTGGCTCAGCAATTGAAAGGCTGGACAATAATAGAATGCTCAGTTCTTTACTCTGGACCTAGATTGAAGCAACAACACCTTTGTACTATGTTTTTAGTAGTTAGGCTAAGTAACTAGCTGCTATAACAGGTAATCCTCAAAAATCTCAGTGCCTTGTTCATTGCAAGGTTATTCCTTACTCATGTTACAACCCAGTGTAGGTGTTCCTGTCAGATGGCTTGACTCCAGGTGATCATTCAGGAACTCAGGCTCCTCATGCCTTTGGCGCCACCAACTTCAACACATGCCTGGAATCCCTCCATTCAGCCAAGGGGTGGGGAAAACACGGTGAGGGAGGCACATCTTCTCTGTAACCACATCAGCCTGGAGGTGACACATATCACTTCTCAGATTTTGTTGCTGAGAAACGGTCATGTATTCCTTCACTTGGAAGAGTTTTTCCAGCAATAACCCTACACTATAGAAGAGGTGTATGTATTTTTAGTGTTTTTCTGTTCTGAAGCAACAAGTCTGTTCCTTCAAAGCAACTACATAAATATTCCAGCCTAAGAAGAATTCCCTAAGTTAGGCAAATATGATCCAAATTGCATGTGTGTTATTTTCCCACTTTATGCATGGTGAAGTTTGGATACAAATAGTTCCTCCGACTAGGGGTTGATATCCCAGGGCCAGAACCCCAGATTCTGACTCTGATTTGAGAGTTCCTACTTCAGCAGGCAGGTGACACATATTTAGAAGAGTAGAGAGTGCCAGTAGTCAAAGAGAGGGCCAATGTTATAAGCACTGTCTCTGGAATCTGACTGGGTCAAGTCTTGGCTTTGCCACTGAATGGTTTTGTGTGACATAAAACAAGTAATTTAGTCTCTTAGAGCCTCCATTTTCATATCTAGGGATAATCATATTATAGGGTGGTGATAAAGTTTAAATGAGATGATACACAGAAAGTACTTAAAACAACGTCCAATAAGTTTTGGTTATTGATAAGTACACCGCAAGAGACAACTAATACATGATCTATTAAGTTTACAGAATTTTCTGGCTAATAAACATCCTACTTAAGTTCTATCTATTTTTGGGTCTATTTAGGTTTTTCCATGTTAGCCCCTTTACAAAGAACAAATAACCTCTCATTGACTGGCAGATTTGCTCAATCCTAGAATAGAAACTGGTAGAGGAGGCAACTGGGAAAGCAAGTGTCGATGAATCAGCATAAATCCATCTCCATCACTGGAAAGCAGCCCAGAGTGCAGACTCCACTGACAGCAAGTCAGTAGAATCATGTTCATTTAAATACCAAGGGCAGCACGGAGCATTATGAAAGATGGAAGCAAGGTCAAATGCTTTGTGTGTTCTTCTGCCAGCTCAGTGGTCAGAAACTCTAGGGCCAAGGACAGAAACCCAGGACCCAACCTCACCATCCGGTTCCTGGTTTCGAATCATCTTGTTACAGATGAGGAGACAAAGGCCCAGCAAGTTTGGTGGTTAAAGAGTTGACATGAGTCCTAAACCCATGTTTGTTCATTCTTGGGCCAACCATCTTATCTGCGCTGCTTTCATATGTGTGTTACTTTATATTCCATAATTCTACAGAATGAAGTGATAATAAGCACATGATGCCAACACAAAAATCTACATAATATCTTTCTGGAAGCTGCCAATTTTTTCCTTACACAAGCACCTCTTCGTATTTGAGAGATTTCCCCCAAACTGAAGGTGGGTCCCACCTTCTGCAGGCACCTGGTCTTATTTTTTAATAAAAAAAGAAAGAAAGAAAAACAAAGCAAAAAATGACCACTTTACTCCAAAAACAAGCTCTTTGTTTAGGATCAAAACATCTCAAAGCCCCTCTTTCGGTTGAGTTCACAATAACTGAAGATGTAATGGTTTGGTGGATGTGGACACCACACTTCAGTAATTTCTGTCAAAAAGATGAAGCACGAAAAACCACTGACATCACTGCAGCTCAGCCATGCCCCCAACCACAAAATCTTGTGAAAGGCATCAGCCTGCCAAGAGAAGAGGCTTTGCCTTCAGCAGATTAGTGTAAAAAAAATCTCAAAATGTCAGCTTTGGGTAACACGCTTCTACTGATTTTTATACGGAAAAAAAATCCACATGGCTTGAGTCTCATTCTTTCAAGGTACAAATTTTGCCTTGAGAATATGATGGTGGGCAAAATATTCCAAAAGCAAGTCTTTTTGGAAAAAAAGCATTCTTTTTTGCTAGAACCCTTCGAATGGGTTCTCAGAGTCACCTCCTATTTCAGTTATGCAAGATTTTAATATCCTCTAGAGGTCAAGCAAAACTCCACTTGGTAATTTTGAGCTTTGCTTATTCGTTTTATTGACAGAGTTGGCAGCATAAACATCTGTAGATATGTATGTACATGTGAGTCTGTGTATATGTATGCATGCATGTGAATGAAATGTCTGCTAGTTGACTGTTTCTGACCTACAAAGATGGCTATTTCATAGGGTTCAACCTCATAAATTCAAGAAGTGCCTAATTAAATATGCAACATACACTGAAAACCTACTTTATGCCCTGAGAGATTATGACGTCATACTTTCTACTTCTCTCCTTCATAGTTCATTCTATTTTAAATCCATCCTTTATGACACAGCAAAGGACCTAGATGCTATTATCATAGATCAAGATAATATTCCTTCAACTCAACCAATAACAAATGCCAGTAAAATGCCCAGTCTTCCAGAATCTGTTACATGCCAACGAGTTTCTCCTCAAAATACACTTGAAATCTCAGATGCTATCAAGAAAATAGAAACCCAAACCAATCTCTTCTATAGAAATAAGAAAGCTCAATAGAGTGGCATATGTTCATCAGAACTACAGAACTGAGAGCTGGTTGCTGGATATGAGATATGACCATGGGTCTGATGCAAATGAAGCAATGAAAGGAGGGTAGATAATCCAAACCAGTAAGCTAGAGGAACATTTGAGAACCTTCTAAGGAACAGTCTTCATTCATGTGGCATGGCTCTTCTATGGCTATAAAATGTAGCTTCTTGAGCATTTACATGCAACACCTGGAAGAAATGGGTCTTTGTTACAATGGTTAAGCATACCATCTCTGGAATCAGACTGCCTGGGTTCAAATCTCAGCTTTATAGTTACAGCTGTGACACTGGGTAGACGTTACTTAACCTCTTTGTGCTTCAGCTTCCCATCTAAAAAAGAAAATGAGACTAATATCTGCCCTTATAGTTGCTATAATGATTAAGTGAGTTAATACAGTGTAAAGGCCCAGCACATGATAAGCAATTAATAAATAATAGCTACTGTTATTGATTCAATATCATTGTTTCCATTCATTCTAAGGCTCCCCTGTACTTGTAGCCTACAGTTTTTAGCAAGAGAAGGGGAGGGAGGTCTTTATGTGCTTTTTGCCCCAGGAAAGAATTATTCTTGAAGACCTACTTGTCATCTACCTATTTTCCAATTTTCGAGTACAAAATATGTGAGCATTTAATGACGCAAGGGAAACCTGAAACTCAGCTCTTTTACAAACATTTAAGCAACGCTTATTTTAATGCACATTTCTGCTGTGTAGATTTGGTGAAATTCCTAAAGCAGAGTCGTCATGAATTTGCACTGTGGTGTGCCAGTCTAGAGTTTAAGAGATCTAACTCTAATTTATGCTGGGGCATAGCTCTGGGTATTGCACAGGTGGGCTGTGAAGCAAACTCTAAAAGTAAATCACGGCCCAAATCAAATGATGATTTTTAATAAGGGAACAATGCTGAACTGTCTCATCGTAGATCTAGCTCTGGGCTCCTCTGGCAGAGAAGATGTCATTGCCATCAGTGGCGTTATCATTGCACATGGGACAAAATATGGTAGCTTCGGAGAGGAACCTGGATCACTGACATTTCTGGCAGCTGAAAGAAAGAAATGTTCCAGTTGTCTGCACACAAAGGTGAAAAGGAAACAAGGGCCACAAATGTGGTGGATAAAAACAAGTCCTTATTTTAGGCCGATAGTACAAAACGCTGCCTGCACTCAAAGATCTGGCCGCTCTGGTTGAAAGATTTTCAACCATCACCTAACACATCCGGGAGAAAAGCAAGTAAGCATTTAGAAGACTTCTCAGAAAGAGCCTGGGATTAGCAGGGACATAGATAAAACCATTTCACCAGACTTCTCCCTTTATAGAATATTGGATATAAATACAGAATTACAGAATTAAATGTTGTTATTTAAGACCACCCAAAGCTAACCAGTCGAGAAATAGGAAGGGGTTAGAATCATCACGTGAATCTTGTATTCTTATTAGACACTGGATTTTGAAAGTACTGGGGCTGCTCAAAGTTGACAGCTTTTCCTTGATTTTGTACCCAGCATTATGTCTATGCATATCTGGTCAGTCAATTAACTAGATGGCCATAACATAATATTATGTTTATGGTTCATTTTCCTTTCTGAGTAATCCTCCCCCACCCCAACCTCCAGGGAGTCTTCTAGGAACCCTGGAGCAGCAAGAACTCTCTGAGATATTGTGTCTAGGGGCATCTGTCTCAGAGCATATCAAAAGTCAAAACCGCATCAACTTCAATACGCCCAAAGCAGCACAAAGAGTAGCAGTAAGCTATTGTTTTATATGCATATGTACTTATTTAACTCATAAAATTATGTAATTCCTATATAACAATACCTGAAATATATATGTCAGTCCCCAAAGAATAAATAAATAACAAATCAAACATATCAATAGAAATGATGCAGAAAAATTAAAATTAAAATGGAATGGTTAGGACCCCTACCAGGCAATGCACCAAAAAACCACTAGTCATATGCTCAAAAATTCAGATAAGAAAGCCAGCACAGTGACTAGAGAAGCTGGATGCCGACACCAGCAACTCCTGCATCTGCCTCCTCTTTCCATTTTGAGCTCTCGGCAGAAGCAGCAGAATTCAAATTTAAGCTATGACAAAGGAGTTCAGCAAGAGAATGAGAGAAAAAAGATTTGGTGAACCACATAAGAAAAATTACTCCTAATCATGTTTTCATATGTGTGTGTGTGTGTGCGCAAGCATGTGTATTACTGTGTGTGTGTGTGTGTGTGTGTGTGTGTGTGTGTGTATGCCTCTATATATGTATATATGCAACTATATTTGTATGTATATAACTGCATATATATGTTTACATATAATATATATTTGTAGCTGATGAAATGAACTAAAAAGATAATCAGTTTTATATGGTGACAACTAGACAACAACATAGTTTTTCAACAATATGTGAAATAATTCATCAGCCAGAAAAGTCTCAGAAAAATACCTGGGTGCCAAAATGAACCACAAATTGATAAAAAATTAGAATACAGAGTTGTGCATGAAGTATTGGGAAGACCCTGATATTGAATGAACTATGATCAGCATGCCTTCGACAGCAGAGACTGCTAATTGTTCTCCAATATCCAAGCTACCTTTCTTCCTTTTGGTAAGAGCAACCTCTAAGTGTTGACTGCACTAGTAGCCACTGAGTTAGAGACTACATTTCCCATCTTCCGTTGCAGCTAAGCATGGTCATCTGACTCAGTTCTGGCCAACAGGATGTGAGCACCAATGCTGTATTAATGTTCTGCTCTATGTTTTTAAAAGGAAACTGCTTACCCTCCACTTTCTTCTCCTTTCCTACAGCTGGAATGAGGACAAGGTGCTGTGATTCATATTCAGCCATATGAATACTCTAGCATACGGTGGAAGAAGATAAAAGAAACTGGGATATCTGGAAAACCACATGGAATAGTGTTAACTTAAATTGCCCATTGGTTCAGACCTTAACATGAAAAAGAAATAAATCTTCCATTTGTTTAGATTTTTTGTTTGGGCCCTGTGAAAGTAGCCATGTTAACTTTCTGGCAAATATCCTCTTTTGTTTCAGTGTTGTGTTTCAGTCTTGATAACAGGGTATACTTTTTTGAGAAACTTCTGGAAGACCACACAAGTAAAATAAAAATGAAGATACAACCTGGCTCTGATTTTTAAAAAATTTTTTAAAAAGAAAAAATATTGGGGGTTACTTGGACAGAAGACATGATTAACAGGCACTTTGTGGCTTCAAAATTTCATGGGTTAATAGTTGGACTAAGTCACCAGCAAAAATTTGAAGTAGATAACCTATACCAAGAACAATTTTCTGAGTCATGAGAAAGAAATGTATTTCTTAAGACTGCTTAACTCATAGGCCATGGGAAATCATAACCTATCATTCCTAGAAAGCTTTAAAACAATTGAAAATTGCCTACTCTTTGGCCCTCAGCATCGTTCTGCTATGCTGTAGGAATGCAAACCTTCCAGCTCCAGAATCTTAAACTGAGGACATGAGTGAACACTTACAAGCTAGACAGATGAGCAACAACACAAAATTAAAACCACAAAAGTTACTTCGTTTTCAACATCTCTTCTGTAGAGGTCAATATATTGCTCCACATATTTCCCAGAGAATTAATACGTAATAGCAAGAATTGGAAGAAAATTTAGGAATATTTCTGAAGTTAAAGAGAGCCATGTAAACACATCAGCAGATATTTACACTTCCAAGTAGGAACACTTAACCGAGAGCAAAATATTTACTTAGGCAACCCTAAAGGGTAAATCTCTTTTAGAAGAGTAATCTTGTAATTACTCTTAACTAGATTAGAAAAGTGGGTAGAAGTGTTTGTAGCTTCATACAGGTTCTCAAATATTCTAAAATATTTTGTTCCTTGGAAACAACAGCTTTTCCAGTGGGCTATGCCCTTTCCCACCCAGGTCAAGGGTGCTGTCCTCTGCAGCACTTCCAAATCCCCCAGGCAAAGTCAAGCCTTTCATTTTCTATCCTCTATAGTGCTTCCTGAACATTCTACTGTTCCACTTAATCCCATAACCATTTGTTTGCTCACTCCCTTTCCCACTGAACTAGGAGCTCCTTGAGAACAGCAGTAGATGGAGCCTCCCGTATGTTCAACAGCATAGATTCCAAAGGCAGGCAGGTTCAAATCCCAGCTCCACCAAATCACGTGCACGTGACCTTAAGCATATTATTTTACTTTCCTGAGCCTTAGCTCTAAAATACGTGAAATTATTAAACGGGCAACTCTGAGAATTAGATGAGTTAATACGCAATAAATTTCTCTGAGCAGTGCCTGACACATAGTAAGTGCCACCTAAGTGTTTCATCAAGTCAGTGCCTGACTCTTTAGGTGCCTGATAAAAACTGGATGAACACCATAATAGGCCAACTTCAAGGATGGGATGAATCTTACAAGCAAGTGCCTCTTGTTAAAATATTTAAAACTTTTCCAATGAAAACATAACTTCACGAAACTCTAGATGATCACAACCCAACAAAATTATCTCAAGGGCTTACCAGAGAAGATTCCAGAATAATGGTCTAAAATGTAACAATCTTAGCTCAGAATGGCAGTCCTTCCTTTGGAGACCTGGAACTTGAAATCTAAAACACTGCTTTTCAGGATATGCATTCATTGATCTAACCAAGAAAATCGACGTAGTTTCAAGTCATTTATTTATTACAGAGAATGTCTGATATGTCCCTTCTTTTCAGTCTCATCTGTTAATTCCCATGACTTCCGCTCTTGTGAATAGTTCGTGTCTACTAACTGCTTGTATCATGATTTTACAAGAAGAAAACTTCCGTTTAAATGCAAAGTTTCACAAGAAAAGTACCTGAAAACCTGTTTGTATCTTTGTGTCAGTATCTAATATTATCAAAAACTTTCAAACATTTTCATTCTTTGAAAATTATTCAGAATTTCTTCCCAAGTGGAAAGTCCATATGAGCACCTGGCAATTCACAAAGTCATTGTCTGAGGACTGTCCTGTGGTTATAAACATTCTATGGCACATCCGGCTATCACAGTCTCTAGCAGTGCAGCCTTCAGAGTTTTGAGGAAAAGATAGAAGGAGCAGCATTCAGGCACACATTGCAGATACTGGCAGTTGGAAATGGGCTGGAGAACAGAGAAAGGTTTGAGGGGTATGGGGTCACTGACAGCAACCACCACACCTTGCTAATACTATATCTATTTATAAACTCGAGAGAGTTAATTAACTTAACAATTAGGAGAAAGGTCCTAACAAATAAACATAACCCATGTCCAAACACTGAGAAAGTGATTCTGGAAACAGGTTGCGATGCTGATGTTTATGCATTTATGAGACCCGAATAACACCGAAAGCCAATAAGAAAATGCCTCTTAGCATCAGTTACACTTTTTAAAAATAAAGTGAGAAGAAATTAATATTTTTATTCTCTTTTGACACTTCTACCTCAAGATAGTTCAGGAAGTCCCCAGTCCCTAGATAGACCTGTCAATTGCAGATTTTGCCCAATGATAACTGCATAAAGTTTTATTCATTCAACAAACATTTGCATATTTATGAAACATAAATCATAATTTATAGTACAGAAAAAATATCAACTAAGTAATTATTGCCTGATGTGATCAACTCCTTTTGTACTCTCTGTACAAAGCCTGTTACTTATAGTCTCCTTTGGATTGTACTGATGCCTCTGCAGAATATCAAAACTGAATACATGTCTTTCAGTAATATTTCATTAATGCAACTTCTGTAACAGTGGACAAATAATCCCTGTCAGTGAATTTTGCACACGTGCACACACACCCCTAATGGATCCCCAGAACCATAATAGATAATAATAACAAATGATCATTGCTGTTTTACACCATTAAGTTACTGGTGGCATGTTACACCCTCCTTAGACACTGCGAGCTCCTGAAAGACCCAGGACTAAGTTCTGTTCATAATTTTAAAACCTCCTCTCCCTAGCTGTATTAATCATTGCAGCCCAGCACCTGTTATGCTTAGAGCAGTCACTGTAATATGAGTTGAATTCAGTGAGAAAAGCAATAGTACATATATTTTCTTGATTTAGAAGTCATCTTACTTCTGAATCTCCAGTTCTCTCACTTAACCCTTCCCTCTAAATAAATATATTTAAAAGAACTGCTGGATGGCACATAGTAATTAGCAAAAGTAGGCTGTATCATAATTTTGATATATTAAGTTAGCCAAATTTTTTTCTCAGCAATGACTGAGTATGGCATTAGGTTAGATGCAGTGGGCTTATGAACATTGATAAGACCCTGAAATGATGAAAGGGAATCACTATTTAACGTAGTGGTTTAAGAAGAAAAGGTGTGCACATTCCTTGGCAATCCTTTCATCAAGAGGTTAAGTCCATGCTCCTTCCTGGAATATGAGCTGCCTTAGTGCCTTGCTTCTAGCTTACAGAAGCCTAAGTCACAAAGGGCAACAGAGCCATTGCCTGGTTCTCTTTCCTTGAGACACACCTTTCTGGAACTTTGAGCCACCAGGTGAGAAGCCCAGCTATTTTGAATCTCCCCTGCTGGAGAGCACATGGAGACAGAGAGAGACCAAAGATCAGGAGCCCCAGCTGATCCAGACGCCAGCTGTTGAGTCTCCCCAGCCAGACAATAGGTATGCAAGTGGAGAAGAAAGCCTTTGAGATAGTTCTAGGCCCAGGCACCCTCTTAGTGCAGAATCCTGAGAGACTGCAAGTGATTACTACTTAGCTGGACCTCGTGGACCTCCAGAACCACATAAATAATAATAACAAATGACGGTTGCTGTCAAACCACTAAGTTTGGAGTGGCATGTTGCACAGCAATTGACAACTGGGACACTATGTACTTTGTAAATATTTTCCTACAGACCTCATATATGACTTAAAGTATCCATGACTATATTTTAGAAAGGATAGAAAACATATCAGCAAGAAAAGAATGGCCAAATTCTGCAAGTGTGTGTGCAAGAAAGTTCATTCTGGCATCAAATCCCTCTTGGGACTGTGTTTCCGAAGCAATCAGTGAACTGGGTTTGATTGGGAACCCTTTTCACTCTGTGGGATGGAGATCCGACTGCAGCAGGTGGCTTTTTTTGAAAAGCTCCGCCTGTCTAATGAACAGGAGCCGTTCCTTTCAATTCTAACACAATGTGAGGTGTATTTTTTATGTCAGTTCTGTCAAACCTTGACGTGAGGTACAGCCCCAGACAATTCAACACATGTCTGGTCAGCAACAGCTACTTTCTTTCCCCTGACAGACCGAGTAGGCTGCCCACTCTACCCAGTGAAGGAGAATTCTGAGGGAGTTTTTCCACGTTTAAGCATTCGTCTGTCATTTTTAATTCAAAACTTTGGAAGTAAATTGTTGAGATCTTCTACTTTCTGAGAAACATCTTGTGTTGATTTGGATAACTGTTTTTTTACTTTATGTCTGATGATCTAAGGCTCTTAGAAAATGATTTAAGAAATGCTTGTAGAATATCCCCTTTTTATTCTATTTTTATAACCATCTTCTATGGTAGAATTTAATGAGTTTTTGTGTTTTTTCTTAAGGGCACCATTCACAAGAATTATTAAGATTCCAGCGTCGTATTCTACAGTACTGTTTTCTGCCTACCTACTTTCTTACTTTAGACATTATTTTTTAGCTGGTGGAATTCATTATGGCAAAGAACTTTACCTTGTAAGATGGGGTTATCTGACCTTGGAATGCAGGGGAAAAAAGAGAAATGGAGAAGAACTGACAAAGGAAAGAAAAGGACAGAAAGAAGATTTTAATGAAATAATTCAGATGGCTTCAGTAATCTAATTTTTGGAACATACGGCTGATGTCTTCGGTAGGGTCCCCCTGAAGCACACCCTGAGATAAAGGCTTGAGTGCAAAGAGTTTATCTGGGAAAAGTGATCCCAGGAAGCAACGACAGGTGAGTGGGGATGCAAGGCAGGGAGATGAAGGAAGCCTGCAGAGGACATATTAGCAAACAGATACTGTTGCTGGCAACACAGCTCAGCCCCGCTTCGGGGGGAAAATACCTCAGATCTGTTCCAATTGAAAGCTCAGGGACTTGGGGTCTTTTTCCACCAAATCCCAGAGTTGCTTATAGGGGCTTTCATTCCCTGACGCTTCCAGCCTGCCCAGCACAAGGCTCAGAATATTCCAGAGTCCACAGAGATCTCTTAGCCAGAAAGTCACAAGCACTTGTAACAAGAAGCTAGCAGCATAGACTGGATGCAGAGGGAGCATGGAAGGGGCACTGACACATCCGGTAGAGTGGTGAAAGTCCTCCCAGACATGTGCTCGGCACGGAGTAGATACACAGTGGTGGCCTTTCACTGGGGATTTTTCACTTATTTGGAGACATCTGGGTGACTTGCTAACACAGTTTTAGATCATGTACTATTATCAAAGCCAGTCTGATTTTGATGTTGATTCTATACCAGTGGAGTTTTATATAGGTGAGTTTTGAGAACTACGGAGTACTGATAAAATATTTAAAGGACCCTTTCCCCTCTTTGGCTTGTTATCAGAAGCCTACTGTTCCCATCCCAGGACCCGTATCACCCTCCAGTTTCTTCAAAGTCTGCCCTAACCTTCCAAAGCTGCCAGAATGTTTATTTAAAAAGTCGATTTTCAATAACAGATACCAAGCACATAGGCAGCAGAACATGGAAGTTTATATGAGGAAATAGAGGACTGAAAAAGTTATGAAGTGCTTGGGGAAAGGCAATAAGGGCTCTGAGGAATAACAATTAGGAGCAGGCAAAGGGCCACCTGGTTTAAAAGCTGTTTGGAATCAGAGTTTTTCTCACATGTGTTTGTATTTTGTTATAAAAGGGAACAAGTACATATCCACGCAAATAAAAAACACCAAGGAGAATACTTTTGCGAGTTGCTAGTATGAAGTACCCGCTTCTTTTGAACACAATAAAATTAGCTTACTCCCTAAATAATTTATTTCAATGATGTGTGCTTACAGAGAAGTGCAGACTGATGGGCGGAGGAGCCAAAAGTTAAGGACAATAGAAACATATTGCAATCTGTTATGCTTGCTTTCTTTTCCGTTTTCTTTTCCTGTCCTTTTTCTCTCTCTCTCTCTTCCTCCTTCCCTCTATTCTTTTCCTTTTCTTCTTCCTTTCCTTCCTTTTTTCCTTATTTCATTCTTTCTTCTTTTAAAATGGTGGTTACCAGAAGTTAAGAGGTAGGAGAAAAGGAGAGATATTGATCAAAGGATACAAACTTTCCGTTATAAGATGAATAAGTTCTGGAGATCTAATGAGCAGCATGATGACTACAGTTTAATAATAACATACACTTGAAATTTATTAAGAGAGTAGATTTCAAATGTTTTAACCACAAAGGAAAAAAGGTACCTATGTGAGGTGACACATTTGTTAATTAGCTTGATAGCAGTAACCATTTCACAATGTATTTGTATATCAAACCATCACATTGTACACTGTAAATGTATTCAATTTTTATTTGTCAATCATACCTCAATAAAATTGGGGGGAAAAAACTATTTTTCATTAAAACTGTTTTGCTTTCCTTGATAACATGTAAATGGATGGCAAAAGAAAGTCTTATTAGCTATGTATTGAGTGGGTGTCAGGACAAAGCCAGAGTGGGATGAAAAATGTCCATGGAATGATATGCAAGTCATGGGTTGGTTTCCCTGAGAGTTGGCTTAAAGGAAAGCAGCCAGAATAACAAAAGTGACCACATATGGAAGTCCTAAGTGAAGCAGCAGCTGCAAAACAACGGCGTGGGGCTCTGAGCCTGGAATGATCCTGCCTGAGGGCAATCTCGCCTTTCTCATTTATTAGCTGTGTAACTTGGAGCAAGACAATGTCTATAAACCTGAATTTCCTCATCTGCAAAATGGGGAAGTTCATAATACCTAATGCCTACCTCCTAAAAATAAAATGTGTTAACAGAAGGGAGCTCCTAGAGCAGAGACCAGCATATAACAAACACTAAGTATTAACTGCTGTTCCGTGGACTCTCAGATGTTTTGTAATTGATTCCCACAATCCTCAATTTCATATGTATGTGTGTCATGTTACTCTGAAAGATGCTAATGTGAAAACACACATGCTTTGTTAATCACAACAGAGTAATGACATATGGAAAAGAGCATTCATTCATGCATCATACACTTATTGAAAAAGTTGGATGCATTGTGCTAAATTCTAGTGTATACAGGCAGCCAAAACACTATGTCACACATCTCACTCTTGTTGCTGAAAACCTGGTGCTGACACTGTCAATGAGGCTGCTACTTCCCTCAACGCATGGCATGGTGACACTGTGCCTGGAGCTCACTCAGTGCCTCGGTTGTGATTATTATTTCACCAGAGTAATGCAAGGGGTCACAAGAAGGAACAGGAAAAGTGCAAATTGTTTTTCCTTACCTAGTTGAGGTTTGAGGAAATTGCTCAACATAGACTTGTGAATAGCTGTGGTTTGTTGTTATTGTTTTGTCGTTAGTGCCCTCGAGCAGATTCCAACTCCTAGCAACCCTGTGTACAGCAGAGGGAACCCTGCCTGGTCTTTTTGGCCATCCTCTTACCTAGCACTATATCAGACAAGGCTTCATAGCTAGTCACAGGTTTTTCATGGCCAAGTTTTTCAGAAGTGGGTGGCCAGGTCTTTCTTCCTGGTCTGTCTTAGTCTGGAAGCTCCGCTGAAAACTGTCTACCATGGGTGACCCTGCTGGTATTTGAAATACCAGGGGCATAGTTTTCAGCATCATGGCAACACATAGCCACACAGTATGACAACCAACAGACAGGCGGTGTGGTTCCCTGACTGGGAAACGACCCTGGGCCACGGTGGTGAGACTGCCAAGTCTTAACCACTAGACCACCAGGGCTGGCTAAATAACTGTGGTGGACTGGATAAATGGCCCCAATTCACCACCCTCTCTGTATACACACCCTTCACCATTAAGAAGTGGAGTCTCTTCCCCATGTCTTAAATTTAGCTGGCCTGGGGATTTTATTTGGCCATCAGAATGCATCAGAAGTGATAGCATGTCATGTGGAGCGTAGACCTGCACTTCCACTCTACTCTTGGAGCTCTGCCCAGCCATGACATGAGCACACCCAGACTAGCCTGCTGGATGAGGAGAGACACATGAGCCCGTCACCCCTGTCATTGCAGTCAGCTGACCGCCAGACAGATGAGTGAGCCAGACCAGAAGACACCAGAAGAATTGTCCAGCTGATCCCTGCCCTTCTCAAACCCACAGAAACATGAAGTAAATAAATGCTTATTGTTTTAAGCCACAAAGTGTTGGGGTAATCCATTATGCAGCATCATTTGTCAATAGATAACTGACACAATAATGGAGATAAGATTCCAACACCAGTTTTTGTGACTCCAAGACCTACGTTCTTGAAGCTATAAAAGGCAGTCATTGCATAATTAAAACACATGTGTATGTGCATCTATATAATATATATTTACATTATAAAAATACATGGTAAGTAGATGTAAATATAATAAGCTAAACAAAGGCTACCTTAAGTGGGAGAGATTAGCTGTGGGAAGGAGTGGTAAAAATACATTACTTTAACCACAGGAAAAGGCGACAATTTTATAAAAACAAAGAGGGAGCATCACTCTCACCTTTAATACTTAATGGATTATGAAACATTACTTTTAAGGACTTTACTCTTTGACTCTCACACTATTTGGAAATCAGACCACAAAAATATACACAAAGATAAGCATCTTATTGGTTCACTGAAAACATCTATTTTCTGAACTTTTTTTAACTGCTTTTCAAGGAACACAATATTGTCATACAAACTCACAAAACACACACATGAGAAAATATAGTGCCCTTGGGTAAAGAAATAATAATAAAACTTTGTCAATGGCAATCATTCAACAGTTACTGCGCATCTACTATGTGGAAGGCACTGTGCTAACCTCTGGGAACCCAGGGACGAATAAAACAGCTTCTACCCTTTCCTAGTTTATCTATGTAACTGAGTAGCTACGTGGAGGATTAAAAAAAACAATAGCCACTTTCTATAAAATAACATTTAGCTTAATATATTAAAAATGTTCTGAAACGAAAGGTTCAGAAGAGCTGAAAGATTTGCATTTGCCTAGTCAAAATGGTCTTAATTCAGGTGCATTATATTTATTAAAAGATTCCCCTCCCCCCCAGAAAATCAGACTAGGAGTTCATAATGAACTTGAAGTACTGTAGGATCAGAAAAAAAGATCCAAATACATATCTCTGATGTGGTTAAAGAATTGTTTTAAAATCCTCGAGGTCATATAAACTGTATAAAAATTTACAAAATGGGTTTTTGATTAAAGACCTCGTATGAACACCAAGGCATACTGAAGTTGATAAGGCTGCAGAGAAATACCGTCTGGTTATGACTCCCATTTTATTTATGAATTCCAAGCTTAATGTTGGTCTCTGCACTCTAATACAGAAGTTGAGATGTTAGATTTTAAAAATAGAAGAAAAGAAAAGAAATAACTCCTAATGTACTCTCAATGGAAGGAAAATAACGCCAATAGTGCTCAAGAGGAAATAGGAAGAAATAATGAGAGCTTCAAAAATCTAAAAGAGAACAGATGAATGGGTTATTTAATAATTGCCTTTAAAACTATGAAGCTTTATTGTTACAAGATGAACACTAACGTTTTACTCTTTATTTCTACAATGAACAAAATAACCAAAAACCTTACTAAACTGAATCAAGATGGGAAAATAATGAATAGTAAAAGCAGGTACCAAAAGAGGCTGAAGATGCTCTCTCACTGAACAGCTTTCACAATAATCTGGATTGGGTGCTGAGCTCATCCTACCAAGTCTGGTCACAACGGGGCCATAGGATTGTCTTAGGATTTGCATTTTTATTTTGTGATACTAAGGATTTGCAAGTTCCCTAATTTCACATATTTGCATGGGTTTTGCGGGAATAAGATTGCTCATTTAACAAATACTTGCAGAGTACACACTTGTGCCAAGTACTCCAGTAGGTAATGGGAGACAGCATGCGTGCCAAAAGTCATGCAGCCCCTGCTTCCATGGAGCTCACAGTCTCCGATGGTGGATATTCCTTAAAGAAATAATTACCTGAATGAGACTTTGATTGCAGAATGCCTATTGCAGTGACTCACAGGGGGTCTTACACTAGTCTGGGAGGCCCAGGAAGGCTTCTCCAAGGACTTGCCAAGTGATCTGAGATCTCAAAGATGTGAAGATCTCAAAGCCAGAGGAAGATAAGGACAAACAACAGAGAGGACATTGATGAGTCTGAAGAACTGGAAGGAGAGCTTGTTGTAGAGAGCATGGTGGGCATGGGGGAGAATAAGAGAAGACAAGGCTGAAAACCTGAGGGGAAGCCAGAGGCAGGTTCTGCTAAGCCAGAGTGAACCCCAAAGCAGCATGGCAACATCACTAGAAACGTGGTAGAAATACAAATCATCAGGCTCCCACCCAGACTCCAGAATCAGACATTATCGGGTGGGCTCAGGAATCTGTGTTTTAACAACCCCTCCAGGGGAATCTAACGTATCCTTAGATTTGAGAACTTTCTAGGTTTTTTAAGCAGTTCTGTGTAGTCTACTTCTCCCGAACCCTTAGAATAGATCCACTTCTCATTTCCATTCTTTCATGTCGTTCACTCTCTATCACCGCTCACCTACATTATTGTCACAGCCTCGCAATGGTCTCCCTGCTTCTATTTATCTTTTCACTCATTCATTCAGTTAGTATTTATTGACACCTACTATGTGTTGTGTTTGTAATGCATTAGTGAACAAAACAAAGATCTTTGTCCTTGTGGGGTTTATATTCTTTTTCGTGGTTGTGTGGGCAAGGGGGAAGGTGGACAGAAAGTAAGCAAAAAACATAAAACTTAATAAATGGGCAAATTATATAGTATAGAGAGTGATAAATGCTGTAAGGGGATAAAAAGAGAGTGTTTACGTCCCCAACAGAGACCGGAGATCTGTACAAACTGAGCAGCCTTTAATCCTCTCAACAAAACCATGCTATAAATGGGAAAGGAAACTCAACTTCCCAAGATCTAAGAGTTAGTAGGTAGCTCCCAGCACAGGTGTGTCTGCCTCCCAAACCTTGATCTCTCTCCATGTCACTGCAGTTACAGTTTTGGTTCCCTGGAAAGTAGACACTGAGATATAAAGATTTTTATACAAGCATTTATTAGGGAATGTTTGTGGTATCAACACTTACAGAGGGGAAAGGAAAGAAGGAAAGGGAGCAGTTGAGAGAAGAAAAGAGTTAGGCTGTGACACAGTTGCTAAAGTCCCAGCCCACCCCACTGGAGCTCTGAATTGAGATAGCCCTACAGAGTTATCCTGATTTGGGGTGAGGGAGCTGGGTCTTAAATACTGGAATCAACACTCATTGGATATGTGCTGCAGGAAGGGGGCATGACTACAGCCAGATGGCTCTCTCCAGTCAAAGTCAATTCCCAGACAGGGAATTGTCAATAAGAGATTGTGAAACTGTACCTAGTACCTTACCAGGACTGGTTAATTCACCAGTTGAGGCGGAGAGGGGAAAGATGTAGGTAAGAACATAAAAAAACAATTCCCTTCAGCTTTCTTGGAATTTTTTGTTCCAGAGTATTCCAGGATAACATCTTCTGCCAGAACACCCAGCTTTGTTGATCCGTGGCTCAAGCACTTTGTAGAGTTAGCATCAAAACCATAAGTGAGTCTTTGCACGGAGGGAATCACCCTGCCAGATATCCATAAAGTGTACAAGTGCTTATTCAAGGAGAGTAAAACTGCCAAGAATATAATTGCTTGTAACTGGAAGTAGGCAAAGAAATTAATGTTGCTGAATAGTGTTCAGTCCCCTGAGAGCTGGCAAATTTAGTGAAGATTGCATATCATTAGAAAAAATTGAAGTGAAACATTTCAGTCAATATGGTCGGCTTTCTCTGAAATCCACGAGTGGTCATGGTTGACACGGTAAATATTTAATTCCATCATTTACGACTGCCCTTTGCCCCCAGCATTTGACTTCGGCAGCTCTGAGAGCTTAGGCAAACACTCTAGGCTCCATTTACTTGCCTAGCACTCATTCTGGCTTAGCAGACTGCCTTGGGACAAAATCGCAGGAAATATGTAAGCAAGACTGGCAGACACAAGAAATTTAATGGAGATAGGAATTAAGATGACAAAAGTATAGACTTAGAGTTGGAAGGGATCTTAAGAATGAAAAAGTCCACCTCACACTCCCTTTTATACATGAGAATATTAAGACCTGAAACCCAGAGAGAAAAGTTAAGTGGTTTTGCCCAAGGTCACATGGCCAGATCTCCCAATTTGAAGGCCAGTTCTGTTTCTGTCGTAGCATATGGCCACTAGAGGTGTGTGGTGACTCTGTAATGTGTCAACTTAGCTGGTTGAACAAAATTTCCCAGCTTCCTTCCCTGTATGTTTCTGATTAGGGTGGACCACAGAGATGTTCAGGAGGAGAGTTAGGAGAAGGAAGTGAAGGAGGAGCCATACTGTTCTCACTCTCAGAAGGTCACACAGTGCTTTGTAGTTCATGCCCATTGTCACTTATTTGATAGCTCACTTATGGGGTATGCAATTGCTCCACCGTTTCCTGCTCTCTAGTGTTCTGTACCTCCTTTGTCAGTCATGTTTTCAGCTCCATGATGAAGCTTCTCCTGAAGGACACTTGCTTTGCCAAGGCCGGAGGATGTGAGAACTAACAGGAGTCCAGTCTGTTTTACTGGGGTCCAATACATGCTCGTGAGTTCCAGCTTATCCTTGCCTTCCCCCACTTTACACCCTTCCCCACAGGCTTCAAATTCCAGCTTCAGATGTAAAAACAACAGACTTACAGAGACTGTTTAATAGTTCCCACAATTGTATACGGTCAAATCCCTGTAACAAATCCTTGTTAGTGGTTCTCCATCTCAAATTGAACTTGACTGAGACCAGGTGCCTACAGCTGATAGAATCTCTGCTCAAAGTGGTTCCCGGTACCCTGGGAATGGCTTACCCACTGTTAGACCCAGGGTTGCTAACCTTCCATTCTTCTCATCAACTATCATCAGTTAAGACTTCCAAATTCAGAAGTTACACTTTAAATTCATTTTAAAGGTATGTTTTACTTACTTGTAATTTTCACTACTGCTTAATAATAGAATAGTAGCTAGTATTTATTGAGTGCTTACTATAGGCCAAGAATGATGCTAAGCTTTGTGTCGGATGGTACCATTTCTAGATATGGGGAAACTCAGGCAAAGAAAGGTTATATAGCTTTCCCAAAGACACTGAGTTAGAAATCAGCAGAATCAGAATTTAAAGTAAGGTTGGTTGACTGAAGGCCCCACTCTCAGCATTATACTGCCTCTGATGAAGCGACTTTGCTTGAATGTATGGTTCTTACATATCTTATAATATTTTGGCATCACCTTAGATACCTCCAATGAACATCACTACTATTTTCCTCCAGAGCTTAGAAGATATAATGCCACTCAAAGAAGAATTAAGAACTGTTCTGGTGCCAAATATGAATGGTCTAACTCCTTCTCGCATCCATAGCAGGCATTATTAATCTATGATGGTGCTCATTCCAACTCTTCTTAGTTATGGCTGAAGAGTTGCTCCCATACAGTACTCTAAGGTAGCTGTTACTAACTGACTGACGATGACACTCAAAATGCTAACTCAGATGTAGAAGAAAGATAATGTTAGTAGAGACAAGGAAGAGGAGATCAGCATAGAACATGAAAAACAGGCCTCCTGTCAATCAACATACTTATTAAGCTCTTAACTTATACCATATTGGAGAAACAAGATGTATATTTACACACATAAAGATAATCATTAATATAAGATAGTATATAAATGTTGAACAATGACACAGGCATTAGGTTTCCAGGAAAGTATGAATTTGAGCTGGGTTTTGGGAAATATTTAGGATTTGCATAGATAAAAGGAAAACAAAAAAGATATTTCAAGAAGGAGAAGTGATGTGTGAAAATTTCTGATGACAAATGAAAAAGGTTAGAATGAGTAGGGGCAGAGTTCTGGAGAAGAGAGAAAATATGAAGCTATAATTGGAGCTTTAGGGTTCTAGCAAGTGAGGTTCATATTTCACTTGATAAAATTATATACATATATATACATACATATAATTCTCCTACAGTGACCCTAGGCTAGCTATGTGCCATGCTTTGGCCAACGGGATCCTAGCAAGTGTGACACAAGCAGAAGTTTGAAAAGTGTTTGGGTAAGTGAAGTTGCTTACTGTCATCCTTGCTTTCCTGCCACCAGCATGAGAACGTGTTCAGGCTAGGCTGCTGGAGAATGAGAGAGAGATAGCTCAGCTGTCCCCATTGCTCCAAACAATAATACCCAGCTGACCACCAGGCACACGACTGAGCCTAGCCAGGACCAGAAGAACGACAAGTGAGACTAGTCTCTATTGGTGAAACATAGACTCCTGAGCTAATTAACCTAATTTAATTTCAGGAGGTTTGCTACACAGCACTATTTCACAAATAGATAATTAACTTTTTGCTGCTTCCCCTTGTTTAAGAACAAAAAAACAAATTGCTGGTGTTTTCTGCTTTAAATGAAATTCATGCAGCAAGCAGGATAAGAAGTCCTCTAGGGCACCAAAATTTTACTCTACAGAGAAAGAAATGATTTTCCCTTCCTTTTACATTTCATTAAAATACAAATATACATAAACATCATTTTCAATGTGAGTAAATAAGCAGAGTAAATAGTTACACTTTTTTGGGGACTCTATAATCCCGGTTATTTTGAAGAGAATCATCACTCTACAACAAATGGTGGCGCTTTCAAATATAGGAGAGCGACCGAAAATTGAAGCCATTTCTCCCCCCAGAGAGAAAACATGGAGGCTCCGGGCTCCCAGGAGCTACAAAGTCTCTGGCATATTCTAATGACTCAAGGTTAGGGTTTATATTTCTTCTGTACGTGTCCCTCCTTTTGCAAGTGCTACAGATGGAATGAGTATAAATTATGCCCTTTCAGATGGGGTAAGGAAGCAAGAGGAGTAAAATGTTAAAAACATGCTTTTTCCTGTTTTTCCCTCGTATTAATATGTAGGAGGGTAATTACTCTTGGTTCTGTTTCACACAAGAAGAGTTGCACTCCTCTAGCACAACATGCAGCTGGTTTCAGAGCAGGAAAAACAGGAAAATAGGCAATACCTAATTACACGTACCCAAATACCCACATGTGAATTCATCTCAGAGGCAGTCATTGAGCCCGTCTTAAGGTGGACACCTTGGTCCCTGAAGTTCTGCTGAGGATCTTCACCATTTTCACAGGGAAGATAAATAGGCAGACAAGTGTTTGAGTGCAGTCTTTGGCCTGATCCCACGGGGAGCTCTGGAGCGTGAATCATACCACAGAGTTGTCCCTACTTGTGGCATCAAGGGGAAGAGGGGAGAATTATGTGTGTGTGTGTTGAGGGTGTGGATCTGTAACCTCCCTGACTAGGCAGCTTCCATCAGCCAAGGGTAATTTTCTGAGAAGGGAGGCAGCTGTGAGCCTTAGAAATCATTCCTCACATCAGTTGGGATCTAGAAGCGAGCTGGATGAAGGGCATCTGGGTGGGCTGCCTACAATGTCTTCTACAGCTCGTTGTGTCCCAGACACAGCAGAATAGACTCAGAGGTTGAGTGGTGAGAGGAGAGAGGGGGCATCACTAGAGAAGAAAATCCACAAAACAGGTGGAGATAAGGGCTCATTCTCCTCCTGTGTAGATGTTACGTAAGGTCTACCTCATTGCTCACATTCTAAGCCCACATCCGTACATGGGTGTTTCTGCCAATTTTGTAATATGAACCAACCATCACTTAAGGTAGGAATTCAGAGCCACCTTCCAAAAGATTCAGCTGCCTCAGGTACCACCTCCTCAGCTTCCTAGCCAAGTTCAAGTGGCAACTTAGAAAACTCAAAGCATTGGTAAGGCCAAAAAGATCACTCTGGAGTTATGGTAGCAGTTCAGAAAGTCAAGAACTTCTGAATCATCAGACATGCCAATGTCTGAGAACTGATGCATTTAACACAGATAAAAACTGGCTCGTCCTGAGAAACAGGATTAACAAATGCCCCCCAATCAAAGGCACCATCACAGATGCCGTTCCTCTCATTCCTAAAAAGGAAGATGCATCAAAACGAAATCCAAATGATCCACTTTCCAACTCAATCAAATCATCGCTGACCACATAAAACTATAAATCAGGGCAGTGCTTTCTGGAAGCAGACACCTTTCCACAGGAATCTAGAGATTCAGGTAAATATTCGACGTAACAGAATGGACATATCCACACACAATTGCCATACACTGCTGATTGAACTGCCATTCGTCATACCACTTTTCCTCAGCGTCTAGTGTTTCTAAATATCTGATACAATAACCTTATATTATGCAGTGGAAAACTTTATTTTTTCATTCTTTTGAGATCAAATTTATATTGGGTGAAATACACAAATCCTAAATGTACATTCATGAATTTCGAATGCATACAAATGCAACCCAAACTCCAGCAAGATATGAAACATTTTCCTCACCCCAGTCCTTGCCCCTACCACCCAAAGGCAACCACTGTTCCTTTTTTCACCACAGATTAATTTACTTTGTTCTAGAAATTCACCTAAGTGGAATCAAACAGTTTATACTCTTTTGTAAAAGTCTACTTTCACTCGGCATCATGTTTCTGAGATTTAGCCACGTGGCTGCATCAGTCCTTCATTCCTTTGTGTTGCTAAGTGGCATTTGATGGAGAAATTTTAGAACCAAATATTTTCTAGCTTTTATGCTGATGATTAAAGCTGATTAAAACTGCTGATTTAGACAATCTGGATAATTTCTAAAAAACATGATGTCTTAAGAAAATATTTCCAAGGAAATGGGGCAAAACTTTTCCACTAGAGAGATCCCCAGCAACAAAAACAAACAAAATCTCCAAAGCTAACCTCCCAGAAATCCATTCCTGCTCCACAATAAAACCACACACTCAAAAATCTTTTTCAATCATTTGCAAACTACTTAAAAGACAGAGTAAGAAAAAAAGAAGCAGAAAAATCACTACAGATCTCAATGTAGATATTTTATCTTTAAGACTCAGTGCTGGCCTAAGAAAACCAATCAACCATATTGTCAACTCTGAGACATTGCAGCGGCAGTGTAACCTGGAGAATAATTCCAAGGGTGCTTTATTTCTGGCAAACTCTCTTAATTGGCCAGTATGCTAATCCTTTTCTTAGAAGAACACTTAGCACTGGAAATGTGTGAGGCAAACACAAAAATACAAGTCCTGGTTTGGTATGCAAATCAGCACCATGGAAACTGGCATAGCACTGTGGAGCTCGGCCATCGGCAGGGAGCAGATGAGCTATGAATCGAAGCCGGAAGCAAAGTGCTGCTAACAGGACTCTGGACACAGATTGCCTCTCACCCTATGGCTCCCTTTCATTCTGAACTAGGAGGCTTCAACTTGACACTTCCATGGACCAGATCTTCATGGAAGCTCCATTTCTCATTTGAAGCTCCAACTAACAAAACTCTTAGCCGTTTAGAACACAGACATCAAAGTGTGACAGTATTTTAGTTACTATTTTAAGTTAGAAGGAATATATTTGTAGAAGTCTTCAAAAAGTTATTTTTTTAATTCAAACAATAAAATAAAGGCTTTTCTATGTCAGCTGTTATGTGGGCCACAGGAATTCTCTTGTCCTTGGTTCTATTTGCACGACTCTTGTGGTATAGAAATGTCTTGGGCATTCTTCTGGGGCAGAGAGAATTTCCCTCGTAATGCCTCATGGACGGATATTACCAGGGACCGATGAAAGCACTCTTAGAAAACCATACCCATTTGTTCACAGAAGTCCTTCCTTATCCAAAGTGCCTCCTCTAGACCCCTCAGAGAGATAGCTCAGGCAACTTACTGTTGTATGAAAACAGAGACTTAAAAAGATCTTTTGGCTAAAAGCTCCCATCGCATGTGTAAGAGAGGAGCCGAATGGAGCCAGTTGTCTAGCCCCCAAAGACTGCATTAGAGAATTCAAAGGCCAAAAAGGTGAGAAAAATGCCAAGGAATCATGCAGCCAGGAGAACCATCCCAGCTAACAACCACATATTGCTAGGGTTTACAACATGGCATCCACAGAATCAGGGAGTCTGTGAACTAGGATGGCAAAAATATCTTTATTTTTACTAGACTCAACTAAGCATTTTCTTTAATTAAGGATGTAGATAATAAACCACATTAACATTGGTAATGTTGGTTATTTTGCCACCAAGAAAAAAATGACAGATGTTTTCACATGCCATTACAGATGTGGCAGATGTCTATATATACACTCATTGCTACTTGAAAATTACAGTAGTTGTTAGACTATTGGATCCACTGCTAGAGTTTGCTATTAATGCATTAATAAAGAGGCACATATACTAAACTATATAGTAAATGTTTTCTAAAAATATGCTGTTAACTGTATTTCAAAATAAGTAGTTTCCTTTGTACGTGTATGCTTATACACTTAAGACCTTTATTCAATTATGCAGTAATAAAAACAACAAATGACTGGTATGCACCACAACACGATTAAATTCAAAAACATTACAAGAGGGAAAAGAAGTTACACACAAAAGAGTATCTACAGTCTGGTTCCATTACATGAAGGTGAAAATTATCTATGGTGATAGAAACCAATAGAAGCTGCCTCTAGGGGAGGGAGGATTGAATGGGAAAAGAACGAGAAAACGCTCTAGGATGATAGGAATGTTCTTATTTTGGTCTGGATGATGGTGACTATGCATACTTTTGTCACAATTGAGCTATACATAAAATCTGTTCATTTTGCTATATGTAAATTTACCTCAATAAAGTACTGAAAACAACAACAGTATTATTCTAAACACTCCACAGGCAAAGGGGCCAATGACTCAAAAGAGGTTAAGAAAACCTGATCTCCTAACAGTACTTTGGAGCTGCAGGAAAGACAAACCAGCATCAAACTGACCCGTGAGTTACCACCCATAATCCACAGTCAACCCAGAGCTCATAAAATGTCCAGTGTGAGTGACCACATCTCCACTCTGACGCTCTCTTCATGGCACCCATCCAATTAACCCATTTTATGTGGACAATCCCCAATCATAGCCCAAGATACCCATAAGATTCACTGTGCCACCAACTCTCCAGCCCAGGATGGGTGGGAGGAATGCTTGGAGACCTTGCAAGGCCATGGTGGCTTAAGAGAAAAGCCCCCTCCAGCTAAGGCAAGGCAATGTCCCACATAGCTAGAACAGGAGTACAGCCCTCCACCTTGCAATGGCCTTTCCCATCTCTGAAAATTGGCAAGGGGCATACATTAATTGTATTCTATCAAAGGGTGTCCTCACTCTAGTTTCTCAAAATCAAGCACTAGACAGGTTCACTCAACATACAACACCATCATTTATAGGTCAGGAAACAGATTGGACCACCTTAAAAAACAAAGCACCAATTACACAAGACAAGTCCAGGTGATATCCATTGATTGTCCATCTGTTAAAAAGACTGCTGGCTCCTTCCTGTCAAAGAGTCAGACAGCACCTACTTTGCTCTAGGTTCTATGGACAATCTCTTAAGCCGCCTGGGGAATAGAGAAAAGACCGACAGCATCTGCTGGATTCAGACCTCAGGACGTGCTTGGCCTGTCTTCTGGGCTGTGACAGCTGAAGGTATTTCAGGAAAATGGTCCTGCTGGACTGGAAACTGGGAGTTATATGTCCACATGGAGACTATCACTAGTGGGACCTGTGACCCTGGTCCAGCTAGTCTCCATTCCCCACCTTAGTTTCTTCATCTCCAAAAAGAAAGGGGTAAGAAATTCGGAGCCTCCTAGCCCTAATTGTTGAGGATCCCAAGGACCACACTACTTACTTGGGAGAAATCACAACATTTCTCCCAATAATACTTGCTTCTGGGTCCACATTGTTTTAAATTTCTATTTGGATTTCAATTTTAAATCACCAAATTTAAGACTATTTTTATTATTACAAGGAGAGAATCTATGAGGGTTCCTATCTGGGAATGAAATGAACAGCACTGTAAAGGCAAAAGAGATACAATGCTAATGTTGGCAGGCTTTATTATTGTCATTATTATATTTTTTATTACACTTAATTAAGAAGTATGAACAAAAGTACTGATAGAGTACCGATTAAGCTCACGGACACTGACTGCCTGGGTTCAAATCCCACCTCTTCCACTTACTAGCTATGCAATCTTGGGCAAGTTACTCCCTGGTGTGCCTTAGTTTTCTCATCTGTAAAATGGGAAAATTCATAGTACTTCACTCATAGAGTCATTATGCGGATTAAACAGTTGATGTTTGCAAAGAATATAGATCACCTGGAAGGTGGTAAGTGCTATATATGCCTGTATGGAATAATAAATTAAGAGCAAGTGTTTTTCTCAGAAAGAATTTGGGTATACTCTTCCTATCTCACGTTTTTAATTGTTGGCCAAGAAAAACTGTCCCCTTACTGAAAGAAGGTGATGTGCATAAAGCGGTAATGTATTTTGCTTGTTCAACGAAGGTAAAAAGTTTCTGGATTAACCACTGTGATATTTAAAGCCCCCTATAATACAGACAATAAATGGCTTTACTGTATAATTTGTAGGAAGGAAATAAACCGCCATGAGTCAAGTACACGTGTTCCTAACTAACAACATAATTAACCATTAACAGGGTGGGATGGGGAAACTGCTGAACCAAAAAAAAAAAAAAAACCCTTCATTAACATTAAAATATTGTCTAAAGGCTAAAGGGGAGCAGTCGGGTCTTTGTAGTCAGGTCTTCGGCAGACTCCTCCAATTGATAATCTGTAGTTAATCAATGGACTGTTCAAACCGTCAACTAGCTTTACCTCTGCAGATTCAGTCTGTAATTCATCGGAAGATGACACTGAAGAGGGAAGGAAGGCCATTTTTACTTCATTTTTACGGATCCATTTAAAGTTGAATCCAGAGACTAAAACCTTTTCACTGGCCCCTCAGCGTTCCCCAGCCTGCAAACAATTTCACCCATGCCCACCCTTAGGTCTCCAGACATGCTGCATTTACAATAAGTCCTATTTTTAGCCACTGAAACGTGGACGCTTTTGGTAAGTCTATTTAGAGACCATTCAGGATGCCAGCTAAATGTCCCATTTTACATCATCCTTCACCAGACCTGACAGTTGGAAACACTTACTTCTGCTCTGCTTCCACTGTGTTTCTGAAGTCATTTGAATGATTTAAATCAAGACGAGGATTTGCAAATGAGCTGAAGAAAAAAAGAGAGGTCTAAAATGCCAAACAGCCTTGTTCAGAATGAACTCAGTTCTAGTTAAATTCATGGAGATTTGGTTAATGGTTGTAAATGGAAGTGGCAGTTCTCTGATGGTAACATTTCATGGTAAAACTTATCAAGATTTCCCGTTTCCAAATCAAAGATTTAAAAAATATCCCCATAAAAAATTTGAAAAGAAAATTGTATAAGAGGAGAGCTCTTCAGTCACCTTTCAATAAATCCACAACCTAATATTAAAACAACAATAATTGCAATGGTGTCATATTTGATTGAGCATCTTTTATGTGTCAGCACTAGTCTGGTTCCCTGATAATCTGAGACATTATCTCACTTAATCCCTAAGACAGTCTCAAAAAGTTAATATTGGCCTCACTTTCAGATGAAAATACTGTGGATTGCAGACATAGGAATTTGCCCAAAGTGAGATGCTGACCTAGGATTCAGTCCAACACTTGAGGAAATTTGACCACAAAGCAACACACTTCTTTCTTATATTTGACTTGTTTAGAAGATTGTGCAGTTTGACATGACCAGTGAACTGTAGGCGGTATTTCTGGGGCATTCCTAAATGTGTCCAGGAATCCAACTGGGACCTCTCAGTCATGATGATTCATAATCAAGATGGAGAGGAAAGACCTAGAGAAAGCCAAGAGAGGACACGTCTGAGACATGGAGCCTTTGATCTTTCCACCTTTTTTTTTGTTCCTCCTTGTCCAACAAATCACTTATTCCCTGAAGCCAATCTCTGCAAACTGCAACCCAATGAAGTGACTCATCCTATAATGAGAAGGGTCCATCAGCTTCACATCCTCTGAGAGCTTTCAAACTTCAAAAGAGGAATGCATTAATCTCAACAAATCCTTAAACATCCCATCACTAGATGTAAAAGAACCGGCCCTCATCAATGCTCCTGGAGCCCACTGGTGGTAGCATCCTTGCCCACCCTCAGCTTCTGCCCGCTGATCGTTAGGGGGCCACACACAAGGACTCAATTTACTTTAGCATCCCACAAATCAAGCTTTCTCCTCTCCGACTCTCACTTCTTTGCATACAGCTCTACAAAAGTCAACACTAACCATAGACTTGGCACAGAAATGAGCATTTCAGTACCTAATTCTAACAGCTGCTAAAGGCTGAAACCATAATGCAGCAGATGTGAGGTACGGGCCTCAAATGTGAGGGAGAGATAAATAGAGAGGCTTACGGGGATCAGGGAACCAACTTTGTGGTGATTTTGCCTCTGAATGCCTAAAGTCAAACCATAAACCAGAACTCACGTCACCCCTTCTTTCACGCAGCGAGGGGGCACTAGTGAGGGCTCTGTTTTGCAGGAGGTCAGCTCTTCCTTCATTCTCCAGAGGCGGTTGATGCCTACAGCAAGCTTCAACCGGTTATGGACCTTAAGGCAGGTTGGGAGAATGGAAACTCCATGGTCTTGACCCAGAAGTGCCTGGGTTCAAATCTTTTTTTTTGAGGAAGATTAGCCCTGAGCTAACATCTGCTGCCAATCCTCCTCTTTTTGCTGAGGAAGACTTGCCCTGCGCTAACATCCGTGCCCATCTTCCTCCACTTTATATGTGGGACGCCTACCACAGCATGGCTTGCCAAGCGGTGCCATGTCCGCACCTGGGATCCAAATCGGGGAACCCCGGGCCGCCAAAGCGGAATGTGCACACTTAACCACTGCGCCACCGGCTGGCCCCTGGGTTCAAATCTTGCTCTGCTGCTTTCTGCTATCGTTAACCACTCTGAGCCCATTTCTCAATACGAGAACAGAGCTGATAACGTTTGCTGAATGTTGAGAAGCTTTATCAGGACAACACGCCTAAAGTTACTAGCATACATCCAGTGTGGAGAAAATGTTAGAAATGTCAGTTTCCCACAGGAAATTGGAGATGGCTCCTGTTTTCTAGACAGGTATGGGTGAAATAGACAGATAGGAACATGAAAAGCATTAAAATGTCATGGTTAGGAGTGTGAATTCTGGCTTCATATCCAGGTGGGTAAGTTACTTAACCTCTCTAGGCTTCACTTTTTCTCATCTGTAAAATGGGATAATCCTAGTAACCAGTTCATATGGTTGTGGTGAGGATTATATGAGCACTTAGAACATCACCCAGCTCACCGTAAGCACTCGATAAGTATTGGCTATTTATGCTTATAATAATAATTATTGTCATTTGCACAAGACCAAGTGGATATACACATACACACAAATCATGCCCAACAAAGCCTGTTGGAAAGGTTCAGAGATGTGTTGCCCATAGACGAGGCCCCTCAGGGGGAGTGCGAGGCCCTCCTTCCTCTTTTATAAAGAGCTATCAAGCACAAGCAGGGTTTCGATTCATTGTGCTTGGCCCTCAGGGATAAATCAGCCTCAATGGATTAAAGCAGCAGGGGATTCTTTTTGGCTCAATTTTAAGAAAAAAATGGAAACTGGCTGGGCTGCTCAGAGATGAAAGAGGCTGCTCCTGGAGGGAGGGAGTTTCTGGTCACAGGAGGAATTCAAGAAGCACCTGGACACACCTCTGGCAGAAGTGGCCCCTACCAGCATCGACAGGAACTGCCAACCTTTACGAACTCTCCCAAGACCAGGGTTTATGACGATATGAGAAAAAATGGAGCCAGGTAAATAGATGCTCCGTAATATCACAGCTATTAGTGTCAGAGACACTCACAAAATGCCTTAGAGTCCATCAGATTTGGTTCCCATTTTCTGCTGGGCCAGAACTTACTTCTTTGTGTTTGTCCATACTGTTCACCCCTTCTGGTCAGAGAGCTGGCGGGGCAGCTTGCTCACCTCTCAGTCTGACATGATCTTTCAAGAAAACAGCAAGAAACGCTATTCATCTGAGATGAGAACCTGGCCTTTGGTGCGCTGTTCCATTTTAATTCATGGCTTATTGGCAATCGCTCATCTCCTGCTGGAAATTAATTAAGGCTTGTGTTCGGCAGGAGCTGGTATTTGCTTTGAATCCTAGACCCTACTGTCGAAACTCTGAAATGACAAAAACACGTCTCCAATTTGGGGCTCAATGAGGCACATTGGAAGAGCCCCTGTTGTTCTCAGCTATTCTATTCTGAACAATGTGCTATAAATGTTCTCGGCAACAATGTACAGGGTGGATTTCAGCCACCTGGAACTTCCTGCTGATTTTTCCAGAAAAAAAAAGTCTACCTAGGACTGGACATAAAAGGCCAATTTGAAGGAAAAAAGAATTTAGTATTTTCACTGTTCAGAGATTTAAAAATTACTCTCTTCATATTGTACTTCTCTAGTTCTTTTATGAAAGAAGTAATGTGCCATATATAAGAAGGATAGTTAAAAATTAATAATTTATCACCGTGAATTTCCCTTGTTTCTCTTCCAAACCCCTTTTAAAATCTATATCTGGCTTTGTAGCATTCTTCTAGCTTCCATCTGCTCAGGGGGGTGGTGTCAAGAACTAGCACCTCCCCTTGCCATAAGGCAAACGAAATCCAGAAACAAAAGGACTGAGGAGATAAAATCGTGATCTTTGCTCCGAAACCCCAGATCTATATCAAGAGTAATGTAACAATGAGGGAACAAGAAACCTTATTTCAGTCCAGATGCTCGTATATTTTCAGGAGCTGCTCATGGGAGCAGACCTTCTATTTCAGGGACACACATCAGATATTAAGAGGAAGTCCATCCTGCCTTTACAATGGAGGACGTGCCTCATCTTGATTTGTTCTCCTACTAGAGACCACCAACTCTCTCCAAGTGCACCAAGCTTTGTAACAGATTCCCTACCTCACAACGCAACGGTGCAACCAACGTAATTTGCTGTAATTCTATTTGTCTATTTCCCTTTGAAATCTTATTAACCAAGACTGTCTCCCACCATCTTCAAGCCTCCATCCCAATGTCCAGATGCTATATCAATGACACAAAATAATATCTGATAAATTGTTCTTTGGGAAATAAAAAAGACCCTAGTTTTTACTGGAAAAAGAAGACAAAAATAATTTGTCTTTTGACATAGATGGTATACGGATAAAGAGGTGTGTTAAAAAATAAAATTAAAAAAGTGAAAAATTGAACGGGGCATTAGATCATGCAACTTCTATTAGCAGCAGCTATTAGAATGTTGTTTAATGGAAGGAGGAAAATAGCTAGATGGATACAATCTGAACATACAATGAGAAGATGGCATGCATTGCTATGACGTTGCTAATCCAAAGCCAAAGTTTTAAATAGCTAAAGCACAACACTGACACCCGATGTTAGATAACGCATAATTAAAAAGCTAATTTTGACCCAATCAAGCTGTTTAAATTGTACTCATACCTAATTAAATTGGCCACATATCTTGACCATATTATCAAGTTGTCAAGGTCTTGAATAACTGTCATGACATGTGCAGATGCTAGCAGGAAAGAGGACTAGCTCCCGACATCAGAGAGTTGGCATGTGTTCCTCTAAAAGAAAGTAGTTTAGCTTAAGGAACTTCATTATATTTCTTAACAAGTTAACAGCTGTTCATGGAACACCTATGCTAGCTAAAGTACTGGGTAAAAGGTTGCAGAGAACACAAAGAGAAGGATCTAACTCTGTTATTAGTGCAACTGCAGCAAGAAAAAAGAAAAATCCACAAATAATGAAAACAGTAAGTGCTTACAAGTACTGACTTCTTACTGGGTGCAAGGCACTGTCCAAAGTACGTCACATTTACTGACACTTTTAATCTTCCCAAGAAGCCTAGGAGGTAGTTGCTAATATTAACTCCATCTTATGTATGAGACAATTGGGGCAAAAAGGTTAAGTGATGTGGCCAAGGTCATACAGTCAGCAAGTGGTAGGGCCAGGGTTTGAATCCAGGCAATCTGATGCCAGAGGCACATTCTTGATGGCCAAATCCCAACTCTTGGAGATGACATAAATACTGCTGATGTTCTGGAGGATTGCCACGCGATCTCAAGGCACAGCTCCAATGGTATCCTTAGAATAAATCCTTCAAAACGAATTTACTGGGTCAAAGTATGTGTATGTTTTACATTTCAATAATACCTAGTGCCTAGATGTCGAGTAGACTCTGGACTGGCAGGAAAGATGGGAGAGGGTATTCCAGATGGTGGAAACAGCATGAGCAGCAGGATGATGGGGATCATGATCCAGCAGCAGCAGGAGCTTCATTCGTCTAGTGTGTGGATGACATGACAGGAGGGGATGCATAATGGCAGGTCTTGGTCAAGCGGTGAGTGGGGGCTCTCTTACCAGCGTTCTGGCTGCCTTTTTTCTCAAAGGATTTAGATTCCTCTTGAATCCGTGCAATTGTACTAACGAAGCTTGCATTTGTTATTTGGTAGAAAAAAATATATCATAGATCTTTCAGTGCTTCCTAGTTCTTAATGAATTCTCCTGAAAACCTTTCACAATAGATAGAGAATGACTTGCCTATTCAGTTTTGAGATACCAAACTCAGCTCTTTGAAAGGGGTCTGTTTTCTTTGAACTGAAAGAAGGTTTTACGAACACTATTGCTGCCCTTTGAGTGGAAGATGATGCTGCTTAACATGCCTTTAGCTGGGTATACATTGCCTTAGGTTAGATGCCTCCAAGGAGAGATGGATTTCCAGGAGGGGGTAGGGTTTCTCCAGCTCCTCTGACTGGCTCCTGTGATTCCAGGCAGAAGTCTAACAAGCAAAAAGAGGCAGGGAACAGCTCCTCTGAATACAATGTTGTCTACTGACTCCTGCCCCCAACTCTAGTCCAGAGAGAGAGGTCCATCCCAGCTACAGCCTCAGGAACGGGAGCATCTCTCACAAGGCTCCTGATATCAGGGGCCTCATGGTGGATGGACCAGTTCACTGATCTGAAGTCATTATCTCTACCTGCAGATGTAAACATCACCCTAGCCTGGGGCACCTGACACCCTGACACTGATTCTTTCTTGTCAGACATTCCACATTTATCAAGCACCTAGAGTGAAACAGGCATGGTGCTAGGCATGGTGCTAGGCTCTGCGAATAAATAAGCAAAAGAGAGCTCCTTTCTCTCTGCTCTCACAGGGATAATAGATTTGGGTGGTAAATAAGTGTTAAAAAATAACCACTTCCAAACATATTTCTGTGAAATAACAGAAAGGGTGCTGTGAGAGAGTATAAATGGGGGAGGTGAGACTTTCATTTGGGGGCAAGGGCCTCTCTGACCTAGCTTGGTAGATCGATTGCTTTAATGGCCCAATACATCATCATCCCTCTATCCATGCCCCTCACCAGGGAATTTGTAGATCTCCATTCAGGAAGCAAAGTATAACACGTTGCCCCTGCATCCCAAGCTCAGAAATGTGATTTGCTTCAGTCAATAGGAGGTTAGGAGATGTGACATGCCAGAGCATTGAAAAAACATTCGGGGGCTCTACTTGTGCTCTTGCACCTCTCCCGTCCACCATGAAAATATTCTCCAGCTAACCTTTTGGAGGATGAGACATGGAGCAGAACTGAGTCATCCCAGTCTTCCTAGCTGAAGCCATCCTAGATCAGCCAACAGACTGCTAAGCACCAGATGTGAGAGTGAGCTTAGCTAACACCTACAGAGTTATCAAGGTGAACTCCCTCCCCATATGAGTGAACAAACCCCCACCCCCCAAAATGTGTGAAGAACAAATGCCTACTGTTGTATTGTATGCCAGTGTGGTTTTGCGCTGGATACACAGCATTACTGCAGCAAGAGATAACTGATACATAAGGGGACATTAAAGTTGAGCCCTAAGGAAGAAGCATCCAAGTAAACCAAAGGACGTTCTTCAGCCTTGAGAGACATGAAAATAGAAGTGGGTGGGTTCTAGATGTATATTGCATATAAAAAAGCCAGCCCTGGTGGTCTAGTGGTTAAGATTCAACACTCTCCATCACAGGCCTGGTTCATTTCCCAGTCAGAGAACCACACCACCTGTCTGTCGGTTGTCATACTGTGGTTGCTGTGTGTTGCTGTGATGATGAAAGCTATGCCACTGGTACTTCACATACCAGCAGGGGCACCCATGGTGCACAGGTTTCAGGGGAGCTTCCAGACTAAGACACACTAGGAAGAAAGATCTGGCCACCCACTTCTGAAACATTGGTCATGAAAACCCTATGAACAGCAGCAGAGTGTGGTCTGATATAGCACTGGAAGGTGAGAGGATGGCGCAAAAGACTGGGCAGGGTTCCGCTCTGCTGTCCACAGGGTCGCTAGGAATTGGAATCGACTCAATGGCACTAAGAACAAATTGGATATAAAATCAACAGGATATTGTGAAAGATTAGATGCAGGGAGATGAGGGGCTAAAAGGTACCAAAGGATGAGCCTTAGGTATCCAGTTCGGCCAACTCAGTAGACAGCTATGGAATTTACTAAAAATGAAGGATGGAGGGGCTGGCCCCGTGGCCGAGTGGTTAAGTTCGCGCGCTCCGCTGCAGGCGGCCCAGTGTTTCGTCGGTTCGAATCCTGGCGCGGACATGGCACTGCTCGTCAGACCATGCTGAGGCAGCGTCCCACATGCCACAACTAGAGGAACCCACAATGAAGAACGCACAACTATGTACCAGGGGGCTTTGGGGAGAAAAAGGAAAAAATAAGAAATCTTTAAAAAAAAAAAAATTGAAGGATGGAGGAAGAATGGTTTTGGGGGTATATAAAAACTGAGAGTTCAGTTGCTGATGAGGAATCGGGGTGCATGAGATTCATGTAAACAGCGATGTCAGCCAGACAGCCTCTAAATCAAAAGGGGCACATGGAAGGAATGGTGACATGAATTTGGGAGTGGACACCAGGTATATTTCCATCCATGAGACTGAATGATATGACTTTGAGCAAGAATGTTGATTGAGAATGGAGAGCGCCTGGGACTAAAAGTACTGTAGTGTGTAGTCCGTGTGTGTGTGTGTGTGTGTGTGTGTGTTGGAGGGGGGTGTTTATGTGTATGCTGAGATACATGATAGAATGTAAGCTTTACTGCGACTTCATCAGAAACAAAAACAAAAAGCTCAAAAACACTGTTCTAAGGCATAGTTACTGGGTTGCTGGGTCCTAAGCCATTATGTGCTGATCAAGGTAATGGGTAGAATTGTCTAAAAGGCTAAATTAATTTCCATCAGAAAAGACACAGAGCCTGAAAGAAATGAGATCTAGAAAGCAGTGATGTGGGATGAAACATGTGAAGAGCAGCTGCTGCAATGAGTGGAGCTTTGCCTAAAGAGGATTTGAAGAAGTTTTACAGTCTCCCTTATGCTAGTTCTTCAGTAAAAATGAATAAATGAATAAACGTAGTCTCTCTCTCTCTCATTCTCGATTTTAATGAAACGTGTTTATAGTTAGAGTGGTACTTTAGATATCTTTTCTATTAGCATAACACATGCCCCATGCATCTGTTTGCTTGTTTTGCATCCTCCACTGCATTTAAATTCCTGTGTGTTGTGTAATACCATGGGAGATTTGCTTACAAGAAGGGCTGAATAAATACTTCTGAAATTAAAGAATAAATGGGTTTTACACGCAATTATTTATTTTTCTGAGCAAATAAAAAAATAACACATACAAACAAAATACAAAAGCAAAACAAGAGTCCGATACCCAAATGAACAAAGCGTTCGTCCTTCATACGGGCTCATATCATGGGGAGGCCAGAAAAGCCCCCAGTTTGCCCACTTCCAAACTGAACTCTTTGTTCAGTCAGTGAACAAAGTCCTCTTCAGTACATTTATTTTAAAGTATATCAGTTTAAAAAATAAATATTAGAAATATGACCAAGGTGATAGTTCTTAAAATAATGAATAGCTTGAGGAACAGGGATACAAAATGCATTGGTTTTTGTCTCAGCACCTGTGACTCACAAGGGCTCTTCAAAGGAGACTGTAAACTCCATCAGTGGGTTTTGAGCTTTATGATCTTGACTCAGATTCTTGCTTCGTCTTATTAGAGGAAACAGGCATTTGGCGAGACCATGATTTAAAATGGCAAACGAGAAGCAAGTGAGCCTGCAAAACGATGGGGGAAACTTTTGGTAACAAAACGGAAGAGAGAATGACTAAACTACTCAGACAGCACGTGAACGTTGAGGCTTAGGATTGAAGGTGCCCCTCTGGTGTGCTGCTCCTATGATCCGGGCTGAATACATGGAATTAATAGCTCTTGATTGACCAGACTGCTACGAACCTTCCTAGAAAACGTCTTGCTTTTATTTTGAACAGCAGCCCCTAGACCTCACTTTTTAAAATCCTTCATGGTGGTTGTGAATTAATGACACCGACATCCTCAGAACCCCAAGAAAGCCTTCTTTTGCCAGTCAATAGCATCCGTTCTCAGCCACCCCTTAGTGGTTATAATTATTATAACTTGGCATTAAATTGCCCTTCTGCATTTTCTGCCATTCCCCTTTAGAATTTTTATCAATAAACAATTAAAGAGAGCAAGTTATTTAGTAGCTTTCTCCTGTACTACTTTGGCATTGACTATTTTGGACATCAGTGTACTCAGCTAATCTCTGGATATCGAACATTATTACCACTAACATGACTAATAACCTCTTTTTGAGTTTACATTTATCTTTCCTGCAGATAAGGGAAAAGGCTGATAGTTTTCCATATAGGGGAAGAACACCTCAAGTGATATAGTTCCATACAATCTAATCCTTAATTTTATACACATATATGTATTAGTATATGTAGATATAGAGACACATACATGTGCAAATATATGTATATATATTATAACATTATATATATAAACTCACTGTTACCCAAATCCTTTCAAAGCAAGGGAAAAGATGATACACCAATATAGAACAGGCTGTATCTGAGTAGAAATTATTTTACATCAAAAAAAAATAAACAAACTCTCTTATTTTCCATATAAATGGAAACATATGATTACTTCATCACACATAAATAATGTCTGCATGAAGCTACATGTGAAAAACTACTGTGCATTTTTATCACCTTTCTCTGTACCTGCCCTACACTTTATGAAGAATCCCTCATTGCTCCAGAAATCTTCCAGTGGTGCTATTGTTTGCTGCTGGGAGAATAGGATCAGTAAAGGCTGGACACACCTTGACTGACTTAACAAAACACCAGCGGAAGGAACATGAAACAAGGAGACATACTTATGCATGTCCCCTCCTTTTCCTCCCTCGTTTTCCTCAAGTCATCTTTCTCCCTAACCTCAAGACAACTGTTTACAACTACAAAGTTAATGGGAAAAGAGACCTAAAAGAAGTTTTCTAGGCCAATAAATGTGTGTTATTACCTCAGCTGAACAAGATGTAGAGATGGGGAGAACTCCCAGTTCTTGGTGAGCAGATACTTGTCCCTATTCCCCACTGTCACGACTATATGAAGGTTTAAGGGGGAGAGGGCACAGTATAGAAATAAGGACAGTGGTGATCCCTGTGATTGCCTAAACGACACTGAAGGGCTGTGGGAAATGACTCCAAAGAATTTTACAGGATAGATGAACACATAAACACACACACACACACAGTAATTAAGATACATCTCACTAAATAAACTTGTAAGTTTCTCACATCAAGCTACCGTAAGGCTTAACTGATCCAATTAAACTGACGGATTCAAATGGCTAGTTACTGATAGAACACCACATATTTGTTTTTTAAATGTAGTATTGTTCTGACAGCTGGTCTTAACATGAAAATAATTGTAGCAACTATCTTAGCATAGATGTCAATTCCGGGGATTATTAAATTGAGGCAAACTTGCTCAATAAACTTAGTTAAAATCAGCTCAGTAATCTTTCTCTTATTAAACAAAAAGTCAAATTTATTCATTGTTGTATTAGGTGAACAACACATTAAACCAAACATAAAAAGATATTCTTCCTTGTTTTGTGTGCATGTGGGTAAAATAAAATCATCAGAATATTTACCTAAAAGCCTATCTATGGCAAATAATGGAGGATTTTATATATTTTGACTAGCAGCCAAATGATAGCTAAGGTCCTTAGGTCAAAAACATAACTGAAAACTCAGTGGAATCAGGAGATTGACTGATTGATTTAGATCAATACTTTTTGGTCAGCAAACATATATTTGGTGCGTAATATATCCCAGAAATTCTTTTTTTAGGCAGGATATAAACATGACTAAAACAAGGTCTTTGCCCTGGAAGCTCTCATAATTATCAGGAAGTGCACAGATAAATTCATTTTTACAACACAATGTGAAAAATACAAAAATGCCTGAATATTGAAGTAAAGGCTTAACAAGGAAACTTTTCCTGCTATTATATTTTGATGTTATTTTTATTACAAATCTAGGAATACACTATACATGTCATACATTCGTGTATATTTTAAATCACTATAATAAAATATAACAATATAACATATAATAATATATTATATAATAATATAAAAAACACCCATTTACCCACCTCTCCAATTTGAAACATAGAAGGTTACCAATATCATTGCATTGACCTATATATTCCTGCCTTTCCTCCCATATCACACCTTTCTGCCGACATACCTGCCAGAAGAAAATACTTCCTTAAAATTCTGGGCTGATGGTAGGGCCATTTTATTTCTTGTATAGTTTTATCAAATAGAAATATATCCAGAAACAACATATTTTAAATCGTGTTGCTCTGAATTTTACAAAAAAATGTATCATACTGTATGTAGTCTTCTGGAATTTTCTTTCAAGTTTGTGTTTCTAAGATTTCCAGATATTATTGCACATAGCAATAGTTCATTCATTTTCACTGTAGTATAGTATTCCAGTGTAGGAAAATAACACTATTTGTTCTCCAATTGATGGTCATTTAGATTTCTCCCCCCACCTTTTTTTTTTGCCGTTATGAACATGCTACTATACATTTTCTTGTAGAGTTATCTTGGTGCACCTATGCGAGACTTTTAGTAGGCTATATCCCTAAGAATGGATTCTCTCAATTATAGAAAATATAATGTCCAATTTGAGACAACAGTGAGAAGTGGTTTTCCAAATGGCAAGACCAATTTAATCCCCCCACTAGCAAAATACAAGCACCTTGATAATGTACATCATCCTCAACCCTTGGTATTGTCCAACTTGTTAACTGTCACCAGGCTATTGAGTATACAACATTTTGCTGTGATATTTGTATTTCCCTGATTAATGATGAAGGTTAGAATTACTGTGTATTAGTCTGACCAGGAATAAAGGGTGGATGAAAAACTCTACGTCATTGTGGGGAGGCAGGAAGGAGAATGTCATCTTCGGTAAACTGGGGTGCTTTGTCATTGCCTTGCACTGTGATAGGTTCATAAAAATTTTTTTCTAAATATATAATTTAGGTCATCCTGTAAGGAAGCTTACAATTTCACTAAGAAAATGACTCCTGCGTGAAAAAAGTTTCGGATGAAACACAGTCTTAATGTCCCCGGCACACGGTGGGTGGGTGCTCTATAAATCTTTCTTGAGTGAACAATTGCACAAGATGTCCTAAGATGAGCAACCCAAATAGGATCTCTTCCAGCTGCCTCATGCCCCAAAATGGAAATAATCTTTTCTACCCCTATCCTACTCCTCCTCTAGTCTCCTCCTTCTCTGCAGTGGCATCTATGTCCACCCACATTCTTAGAACGGAAAACGAAGTTATTCTTGATTCTGCTATACGTTTCATCCCTTCACTCACTAACAACAGAGTCCTGCCAGTTTTACCTATTGCGTGTTACCTATAGCTCACTGATTCCCAAAGTGTGGTCCACGGATGACTTGGTTTCCCTAAGACCCTTTTAGAGTATCCCCAAGGTCAAAACGATTTCATAATGATACTAAGAGGTTATTCATTTTTTCATTATGTTGACCTTGGCACTTCATACAAAAGCAACGGTGGATAAAACTGCTGGTACCTTCACACAAATCAAAATAATGACACCAAACTTCTAGTGTACCAGAGATCACTGGATTCTTCATTCTCACACACTCACTGTAGAAAAAATACCCTTCAGAATGTCCTTCTTGAAGCAGTACCACTTATCAGTTCTATCAAATCTTGACTTTTAAGAGCATGCTTTTTCAAATATTCTGTGTGGCAAAATTGGAAGTATGCAGAAGTATTATTTCTGTAGTATACGGAAGCACTAAAGGAATTGAGTTTTGAACTAAAGGAGTCGTTCTTCCCATGTAACACTATTTTTACTTGAAAGAATGACTGACAGGGAAACTTGGGTTATTCAGACTTGGGCCTAGGGAAGACATTTTCTCGAAAATGAATCAAGTGAGTCTGTCAGTTGGAGGTAAATAACTGACAGTATTTGTTGCCAATGATAAAACTCAAACTTCCAAGGAAAAATTAGAATTTCGGGAAAACTTGTATCCACCACCGTGAGTTTGACAGCTTCTCAATGCTTACAGATTTTCCTGATGAGATCAGTGATAGCATTAACAAATGTGACCACATATGAAAGCAATTTATGCTGTGATCAAATAACATGTCTTTGGAACTACAGTATCAACCAAAAGATGACACTTTTAATGTGAAAAGTTCTTCTCTGTTGTGGCTATTGATAGCCCATTTACCCATTTCACCATCAAGCACTTACGGGGCACCTACTCTGTGCTAGGTTCTGGGATAAAGCAGTGATAAAAATAGATGAAAATTCCAGACACTGTCCTAAAGTTTTGCATGTACTGATTACTTTGATGTTGATAATAATATTATGAGGAAAGTAGTATTAATAACCTCATTTTGCAGTAGAGGAAACTGAGCCACAGGGAGGATGAATAACTTGATTAGGTCACAAGCTTGTAAGTAATGGAACCTAAGCCCTCATTAAGTCCATTCATCATGGTAGAATTGTTCAGGACAATATGAAACAGTTGAATCTTATCACATATGCTTAAAATTCCCCTCTGACTCTTGAATAATAAAAATATCTGACAGTCTTAGCATCCTTACTAAGTGCCAGGCACCCTTCAAAGAGCTTTATGAGACTCAATCCTCACACTAATCCTATCAGGTAGGTACAGATTATGTGCCCATTTTACAGATGAGGAAATTGAGGTTCAAACACTTTATGTAATTTGTTAGCGTTAAATATCTTAGACGAGGCTGAGAGTCAAACTCAGGCCTTCTCTTTCTTGAGATCCCTTTCTTAACCATTAGGCTACACTTTGTTGCCAAGCATAACACTCTCAAGATAACAAATAAACCAATTACCAGATATTAAGATTAGAGAAGCTTAAGGTGAAAATAGAAAGGTATCAATTTTGCAGGCAGGCAAAAACTTTTTGATTCATTCACCCAATCCCCATTTATCCCTAGGGATTTGATGGCTGTCTTAAAAGCTGCTGATATGAAAGCCCAAACATCTGTCTGGACTTTCTTTCATTCCTTTCTTCAGTGGAGCTCTGTTATTCTAGAACTTCAGATCCTTAGAATTACCACAGAGGGCCGTACACATAAAATCATGTAGCAGTACTTTGGGGGGTGCTGGAAAGCCTTTTTAAGGGTAATTTTGACTCTGTGGCATTTTTTTCTTATGTGATGACTTTACAACCTGTCCTTCACTATAACAAAGCCAGGACAACATTTTTCTTATAACAATCCAGAGAAAATACAGATAAACCCTCTAATATGTATTGAAAAACATTCCTAAAGCCATCTGGGGTGAGAGCAGGGAGGTGCAGGAATAATTTACGAGTCAATATTAGTTAATATACACGTCATCAATCTTAATGCTATTTCCATAAGAATACCACCATGATAACTTTTCAGTGCTTCAATTTCCACATCTGTCAAATGGGGATAAAAACAGCACCGACCTCGTGTGAAGCTATGATGACTAAATGAGGTTAATTTGCCAAGAGCTTAGGATATTGTCTGGCATATGGTGGACACTATGGTTTGTTAATTGACATAAAAGGAAAATGTGTCACTGAGTTACAGAATGAGGCACACCAAGGTGGACGTACATTTCCAAATATCCAAGAGGAAATCAGAGACAGGACTTGAAATCATTCTCCTGGTCTGTAGTGTCTGTAAAGTCACATTACTCCTAAGGAAATGGTTGAGGAGTACAGATTCATAACGGGTTGCTCCCACTTTGGCTGGGCATTACTTTTTTTCCCCAAAAATTGTTAATGGTCCACTTGAAGCCAAGTCACCATCATCATTGTGACGGGCATTCTGAATAAACTGATGAACAAAATCCCAAAGCACTTTATAATCTACACAATCTCATCAATAGTTTTAGTTTAGTTTATATTCTTCTAAATTGGGGTCCAGTATTATATTATAAAATATAAGATGGATAACTGCCTTAGTTAAAGGTCTCCAAGTCAGTGGCATAGAGAGTCTGGAATACGGGCTCCATGCAAGATTAGGAGCAGGAGGCTGGGAAGCAGGGAGAAGTTGCCGGTGCCCAAAAGAAGATCAGAGCAACACAGTTTATATATGGATATTGTAACAGATGCTGTAGGTGTCCTGCCCACATCCCCTTGGCGTTGACCATTCCAATGTAGGCCCAAACCTACAGCTCCAAGTGCAAAAGCACCTCCATCTCTTAAATTGAGGGTTTTCTCTGGTTGCCAGAGCCTGCCAGGACTGTGCCCAGCAGTGCTGGAAGTTAAGGCCCTTTCCCTCAAGGGATGACTGATGGGAGTGGTGAATAAAGACCACAGCCGACTTGTTCCTTGGTTGGAGTAACTCTGAAGTATAAGATCTGTGCTGTCTCCCCGAGAACCCCAGTGTCTGAGCTCCCACAGAGGTAACCTGTTTGATAATGCACCCTTACTGATACTGACTCTTCTCTCCCTGTCTCACTTCCCATTCCTTCCAGGGTTTTCCCGGTACTGCTTCCTAAAAACTACTTCCAAAGAAATCTACATCTTAGAGGCTGCTCCTGGGGGAACTCAGACCAAGACAGGGTAGTCCAGGGTGTCTGTTGAGTTCTGGAGTCAATTTTCCTCACTTATGTCTGGACCTCAACAGCAAAATCAATGTCTATTTACCTACCAAATAAAAGCCAAACCTCAATTTTTCATCAACTGTGATACAGCTGCCTTCTAACAGCTTTTAGGAAGCCTACTGCACCATTTTAGGGTATGCAGAAAAAATTAATTAGACCCAAGGAAGCCAAGAAATCAATTAGAGTGAATCAAGTTATAAATCTCCAGTTGCCTGCTGTTTTATATTACATATGGAAATACCACAAAAGATAAATCAAATGATCTTTGAGAAATTATAACTATTGCCATTCGCCTCTATGAGGAACTGGCACTCACTCAGTTACTTTTAAGCAGTTGGGAAACACTGTCAGAACACAGCAGCCTAATAGTTGGAAGTCACGGGAGGCTGGAAGAGAAACTGATGGTGGAATAGTCTCTCCTTGAGTCACACACACTCAAGGACTCTGAGCATCCAGGGGCGGTGTCAAGGCTTTATTCATCCTGAGATCAACCACAGTGATGCACTGTCTTCATTTATCAGCCTGATCAACCCCATTTATAACTTCACCTTTCAGCAGAGACTTTCTTCATAGCATTCAAGATGACATATTTAGGAGCCAGGCTGCCTGGGTTCAAATCCTGGTTCCACCTCTAACCAGCTGTGTTATTTTGAGCAAATTACTTAACCTCTCTATGCCTCACTTTCTTCATCCATAAACTGGAAATAATAATAGAATCTACACCTTAGGGCTCTGATGAGGATTACTGATTTATCCCCTTGCTACTAACTAGAGCTGCACAGGAGACCAGCAGCATCAGCATCCCCAGTGGAGGAAGCTGGATAGAAATGCAGTTCCTCAGGCCCCATGCCAGACCCACTGAACCAGAGTCTGCATTTTAACAAGATCCTCAGGGGATGTGTGAGCACACTACAGCCCGAGACGCACTGACTTAACACATGTCAAGTGCTTAAGGCAGATCCGACAGGCTGAAAGTGCTCAATCAATTTTAGCTATTATTATCTCAGCTAATGAGACACTTCCCCAGGAAAGTCTTCTCTGATCTCCAAGAATGGAGTAAGTATTGTATAATACCATTCTCTCATGGCACAAGCCACAGTCATATTTCTACATTTTTTTTTCATAGCTACTTGATTCATGTCTTCCTCACGGACTTATTAGATAGTGTCACAGATCCGATTTCCCAGCAGCAGACCCTGGAGGGGAAGGTACATAAGCACATGATTTACTAACAAAGTGCTCAAAGGACAAGCAGATAGTGGAGGAGCGAAACAAAACTGGACAAGGGAGAGAAAGAAGCCAAGCAAGTTACAATCTCAGGAAAGCCCTGGTCCCAGCCTGATCCTGGAGGTAACTCGGAGGATAAATTATATTTGTGTCTGTGGCCTTGAGGCAAGGGAGCTGGACATTTATAATCTCACCCCCGTCAATCATCGGCTTAAGATTTGCCCAGGAGGAGACTCCGAGACACTCCTGGCACCTTGGAAGAGTAGCCCAAGGGCTGTCTTCTGAAGAAGGGAGCAGGCATTAGGAGTGAAGCATTCAAAAGCCAGGGGATGGGAACCCAGGACCAAGAAGCAGCGGTCTGAGGCCATCTGGGTGGGGCACTGACAGTGTCCACTACAGTTGGGCACTACACAGATGTCTGATGGTCCCAAAGGGGCCTCTTTGCCATCCTACCTCACCCCATGCCCAATCATTCATTCATGTATTCAACAAATTATGTCCTGAGTATCTACTATGTGCCAGGCACTGTTTGAGAAGCTGGAGGTACAGTATTGATGAGATATGGGGCTTATGAAATCTAGTGGAGAATAAGATAATAAGCAGTAAATATATACATATATCAGATATTTCCAGCTAGCAAAAAGTGCTATGACGATACAAAGCAGAGTAAGAGAGAGAATGACTGTGGGGGAGGGGAGAGGACAGTAAAGTTGGTATTGGAATTGATGCTTCAGTGCCCCACTCAGGTCCCCTTCACTGGGCTGGTGTCCCCACTCCACAAATGCTGCAGGTGTTGCCTAACAGCTCCCACCTGCCCTCTTCTCGGGAGAACTGCCCTTGGCTGAGGAGTACCACCTTAGCTGAACCTGGCCGGAAGCTCACACACCCACCCCTGAGAGGGAGAAACTGCTCGCAGCCAACGACATGCTGGATACATGTGGTGCAATTCACACTCCAGAGCTTCCTATGGGACCAGGCTGACTCAAGACCTCTCCTGCTCCATCTTTACTCACCTTCTAGCCCTACCCTATTCTGATTCCCTCACTCTCTTTCTCCCAAGAGCATTCCCTCAAATAAATCACTTGCACAAGACTCCCCATTTCTGGCTGTGTTTCTAAGGAAGCTGACATAAGATGATAATAACTTCTCTCCTCTCCAGAATTTTCTTTCCCTGGCATCCCAGGGCCAGAGTTCCAGCTCTCTAGATGAGCAGCCACTTCTCATTTCCTTGTAGCCTCTATGCCCCTGCATGAGAGGAATCAGGGTAGCAAAAGGCCCCATTTCCATTTGCATTGGCCTCTTGATGGAAATGCAAGAGTGGAGAAGACCTAAAACACAGACTTCACGGGATGCACCAAGAATTCCTGATGTACTAGTTGGGAGGGTCCCCTGCTATCCAGCTTTCTGGCAACTAGTCTGAGTCATGGGAGACACACAATTGATAATTACATCTCAAATAGAGAAATCCTCCAGTTTATAGTGCACTTAATAAGCTTCTGCCAACTACAAGCATGATAATGGCCAAATCCAGCATGTAACTTCATCCTCTTCTCAATGAAGACATCTCAAATCTTAGGGGTGACATCAGTAAAAGCTACCTAAACTCTCAATGCTTAGGATTCACTGGTTATAAATAGGTTTTTAACTGCTCACTGTACCTTAGGTTTCTGAGGCAGTCATGAAGCAAAGATCATTGTCACATGTAAATGCAACAAATTCCTTGAGCAATTACTAGTCTGTGTGGGTGACGTTGAGGTGATGAACAAGCCAAGAGGGTTCATGCGGGTTCTTTGTATGTCCCTCAGGCAGACGCTATGATTCTATTGGCTTAATTGTTACACCTTGTAGAGACGAATGCAGGGAACATGCTTGCTTTGTCGGCAGCTTCCCAGGGGACCACGACTGAGTAATTGCTTTCCATCCCTGTAAGAATCATCGACACGGAACCACAGGCACCATCTGGCTCTCTGTCCCTCCCCAACATGCCCAGCAAGCCTCCTGGGGACAGAATGAAGTATTTTGGGTGGCAGTTCTCATCGATAAGATGATGACATCTTGTTTCCTTCTTTATTTTAATCACAGATTTTGTATTATTAAACATCTCTGACACCTGAAACCACTATGCTGGTTTCAAACATATTTCATATTATATCGTAAATAATATGATATAGCATTATTTGTATACATACAAATACATACATATATATGTGTATATATAGATAATATTGAAGTGTGGTTCTTTGGGGTATAAGGTAAAGAAAGTCACACACCAACAGGTAAGAAATATTTAATAAACAGCACCATAAAAATTGGCTGGTGATTTCTGAGGAAAGTACATTCATATGAATCTCACCTATCGCAAAAATTCAAAATAAATTCCTGTTGAGTTAAAAAAAGGTAAATACTAAAATAAGAGATGAAAAATATGGATCTGAGTATTTATCAGCTTTATGGATGACGGGTGGTTTTTTTAAACAGAAAACAAATTAAAGAAAAACCCACTGATAATTTCAAGAGTATAAGACTTTTCAACTTCTTCAGGCCAAAATTATCATATATAGTTACAAAGAAAACAGGAAACTAAGAAGTTATTTTGTTACAAATATAATAGATAAGAGGATATTGGCCTTATTATAAAGAAATCCTTTGCTTAATATAAAGAGCTCTGGCAAATGAATCTCTGGGGTTTCATCGAAGGAAATCTCTTAGGAATATTCAAGAGCTCTAACACATAATAGGCACTCACTTTTGTTCAATAATTAACAATTAATTAACAATTAATTGACAATTAAATGAGAAAGTGGGAAATGGTAAAGAGCACACACATAAAATTCACCTGGAAGGAAATGTACAGGATTCATACACCGGATGCTACGGGTGCCCTGCCTGATCACCATCTTCCACCTCCTGGGAGTGTTGGCTGCTAACAGCTCATAGTTGCCACTTCTGAAAATTGCCTTCATCCAAATGGGAGGCCTCTCACCTGGGAACATACAGGTTTATCCTGGGGCCAACCTCAGCAAATCACTGACTCTCATGGGTGGGAGGGGGCCAGACAACAAGAAGAAGTAGCAAAATAGTGTATGATACTTCCATGGACTAGGAGGAAACCACTAAAATAATTTTTGCCAGAATACCAAATAATACAGAAATATGAATATGTTGTTGCTAGTGCCCTCGAGTAGATTCTGACTGCTACCAACTCAGTGTATGGCACAGCCGAACGCTGCCCGGTCTTTTTGTGCCATCCTCTCACCTTCCAGCGCTATATCAGAAAATGCTCCGCTGCTATCCCTAGGATTTTCATGGCCAATCTTTTCAGAAGGTGGTGGCCAGACCTTGTTCCTAGTCTCTTTTAGTTTGGAAGCTCTGCTAAAACCTGCTTGCTGTTATTTGAAATACCGGTGGCACAGCTTTCTGCATCACAGCAACATGCAGTCGCCACAGTATGACAACCGACAGACAGGTAGTGTGGTTCCCTGACCAGGAAGTGAACCTGGGCCTCACAGAGAGTGCTGAATCTTAACCACTAGACCACCAGGGCTGGCTTATATACTATGAGGATCATAAAAGTATAAACACTCTAAGTTAATGGCATTAATATAAACTTGGCACTTACACATAAGATGGCAGCCTGAGAAAACATATAAACGTATCTTACCATCTTACGCGATGCCTCTCAGATCTATTCTAAAATGACCAATGGCCTATAACATGCAGAGAATAACATATCAGCCTTGAGACAATACCAATAATATTCACTATCAAACTTCTGCTACGTATTAATGAGAAGGGAAATTGAAGGGATACACCAAGAGCTACCTTGCATGCCTCCATCTTGAGAAATAAACACATGACTGGAAGTAATCCTTGCAGCATCCCAGGAGCCACCCCCCCACACTCATTTGTTGGGTACAGATGAGCAGGCCATGGTGGTAGCTGGCCCCCAGGGAGAGGCCCCGGTCTCAGGAAGCAGCTAACCAAGCACACTTTTGATCATCTTCCTGACCTGGAGGGCATTTCCATGATGCAGCAGGTAGAAGAAGGTCACGCATGGTCACACTGTGTATCTGATAAGGAAGCCAGCCCAAGAAGAAAGTTAAATACAGAAAACCACCGTGCCCTTCAAGAGGCTAGGTGGCTGAACTAGCAGTATAAATATATTAATATAACATCCAGAGAAGATTTCCTTAAAAAAATATTTTTTTTTAATATAGAGACGTGAAAGGATCCAAGAAGTCAAGCATCATTATTTCATGGTTAAGGGCAAATGTCAGGTGTACATTACAGATGACTCTTTGTTCAAGGATGAATAAACATGAAAAGGTATAAAAAAGTTTTAAAAGCCTGAGCTCTAATGATACCACATTATATATACAAAAAAAGGGAAAACCCAAACAAGGAGAAGGAGCATATATTTGGGGAAATATTTACTAAAGCAAACACGAGTGAAGCATCTGCTTTATAGGATCAATAAAATTCCTTGAAACGAGAAGTACATAAACAATGAGAAGATAAGGCCAGAGAATGAGATAAAACAGGAGCTAAGACACAAGCAGAAACAAAACAAGAGCTGGGTAGGCTAAAAAGACAATGCGGAAAATACCATAGCAAAATTAAAATCTTTATTAGAAATAGGGCACATAATTGTCAGAACAGCAAAAAATCAAACCACTGGTGCAGGAATATAGAGAGGAAAAAAGAGATCAAAACAATGAGAAAGAAGATAATACATGTGAAAAGTAATCCCAAATAGTGCAAAGTGATACTCCAGAGGATGACGCCAGACAGACCCAAGAGAACCAAGAATTAGGAACAGAGGGGAAGGAAACATTTCCAAAGCTATCCACAATAATTCCTGAGATTCCAGGAAAAAGTTATAAAACATTATTGATGTCCACACATATTATAATGAGTTGAGTTTTTTTTTTTAATATTTCAAGGGGAGAGGAAGAAATCCTTACAGCATTCAGGAAGGTCTAAAAGAAAAACAGCAACAATTGCTTACAAAGAAACAAAAATCAGGATGCCTCACATCTCCTATCACATCCAGAAGATAAGGAGAGATGGTCTAGAGAGTTTTGAAGGAAAACGGATGAAATGCAGGATTTTATACAATCATCCAAGTACTTGAAAGTCAACAGAATGAAATTTTGATATGCATGAGCACATCAAGCATAGTATGCATGACATCTTTCTCATAATGGTTAGGGTACGTTATTGCATAAAACAAAACCAGCACATTTTAACACAGTGTAATTCTGTTTTACAATATTGAACGCATTAAGGTAATGAAAGCAAACGTGCCAAAAGTTAAAGGTGAGATTATCTTTAGGTGGTAAGTTTATGGGTGATACTTATTTTCTTCTTTATACTTTTATGTATTGTGGCAAAGATTGCTATCTGTCCCCCAATATTGTCTTTCTTTCTTCCTATTGTAATTTTACCTGAGCACATGACTATCTGAAATTAAGACTAAATTTTCCAGTTTCCTTTGGATGACTGAACAAAGACTAACGGAATTTAAATGGAAGTGAGGTATAAGCCTTCCGGAAATTTCCAGAATATTCTTTTTTTTTTCCTGCCTCTTTCTGGAGGGTGACTGTGAAGGCTGGAGTTGAAGCAGTCCTATCAGACCAGAGGTGAAAGCAACGTTTGAGGATGCCAGCATAATAACAGGGAAGGAGTCCAGGTCTTGAACACCAGGAAGCACCACATCAGCTCTTGACTGTTTAACTGAGAGTAATGTGGTATAGAAACAAACTCTGATCATAAGACACCGGGATCTTTGTTACTTAGCTGGATGCATATTCTAACTCATATGCACATTTTCCAAAATTTCTGCCATGATCTCTTATTAATTTTATGGGAGACAGTATTGAAAAGAAGAAATAGAGGTTTAATAGAAAGCAGTTGTGATAAAACCTAACTAGGACCCAGAGAGTCAAAAAACAAAACAAAATGAACTGCAACTCTTTTGATTAATTATTTTCCCTTATTTTGCTTGTTTATTTTTTAAACAAGTGGATATGAGGCAATAAAATCTATTTACATTCTGCCTCCATATTGCTGCTGTCATTTTCTTTGCTGGATATCGCAGAAAATGAAGATTAGTTCATTACTGACCAAAAATCTGAAGAAAGAGTTGACTTACAACAGCTTACTTTTGAAGATCTAGAGGAACAGAGGCTGAATATTGGTTATATTCCTTCATTGTCTCCCAATGAAAATTTAAAATAGCCGATGACTTAACAGCAGAGAGCAAAAGAGCTATCTTTTACTCACCATGGCCAGCCGACCTAGCCTAGGTTTAATAGTGTGGGCATACATAACCTTGTCCCCCAGTGAGGCAACAAGTCAGGATTAGAACCATAAGGGGAGAAAGCACAATTAACCTCTGTAGATTGCTTCTGCTTCATCTTTGTGCTCTTCCTCTTTTTATTTAGAACTAAAACCAGCAGGCAGTAGAAGACTAATGCGGGATGTACAGCTCATCTCCATATCCAGGCTGTTGGAGACCATGCACTACGCAGAAATATTATATTCTAATATGATATCACTGTGACCTGTATTAGATACAAACCAATGCATGTAACAGTTACAATGTATGAAATACAAAATGCTAACTGGAGCATTTATACATATAACATTATATATATAAACATATGTATATATACGTATATATTACATATATACATGTAAAGATTTATATGCATGTTTTTAAATTAAAAAAAAATTTTAATGTTCCAGGTCAGATTGTCCTATGATAGTTTATCCAAAGTCTTCTCTTTAATGAAAATAATAAGTAGCTGCAAAATATCTTAGGAATGTACAAAAATAAAATGAAAAATCAAACATCCCTTAATTTCTGAATTACCAGGTAGACGGTATTTAAAATAGTGCCTGTTGTTGTGTGTAGGAGACATGTTGTATCTTCCCAGACTAGAACTTTAAAGGATAAAAGGAAGGGAGACACTTAAATGGAAACATATATTTGTTGACTAATAAACATATCAGTTATTATTTGCCCATTTTAAAAATAATTAGAAAAAAGGTAAAGACAATAATTAAAATACAACCATACCAAGAAAATAATATTAGAAAACATCTTCATATAAGTTCTACCTACACTTTTGAGAATTTTTTTAGGCCCAAGTCACAAAGTCAATTTGGATATTAATTAAGGAGCAGAGAGAAGGTTTAACTAATTGAAATATTTGGGTAGATCTTTGTTCTTTGGTGTGTAAAGGTTTATTGGTAAAATGTGTCTGAAAGTTTAAAGGCATCTAGTAAACAAACAGCTTCTTTTTCTGTGTACTTTTAAAAATCTGATCTTTGCTGCTGAATTATTTACCGACAAGAGATCATGTTGTCTACAGTAAAAAGATTTTCTAAAAATAATTTAATCAAACAAACAGTACAGGAGAAAGAAATTGCTTTAAAAAGAGGCCTAGGTTTACCTACATGACTTTTTTTTTAACATAAATTAAAAGTCACAGTGATTTTACTTGAGGAATGGCTGCCCAAATACAGCCCAGGAGCTTTTTAAAACACACCTTTTCCTAAGCTGACTGTCCTTGATAAACCGTTTTATAGGTCCCCAACATCACACTGCTTCGAGAGCTAAATGCAAAGTTTCAAAAGAAACATGCTGACATTGTTATCCTTATTCTTACTCAGTTTTCAATGCCATCCTACCGGAAAATAAGATTTTTGCTTTAAAAAGGGTTATTAATTTTTCGTGCAGCCACGAGGAAGGACCCTTGAACAAGGCACCAGGGAAAGAAGGAGGGGTCCAATCAGCCATGGGTGACAGGTGATAGTGTCAAGGCAGAAGCTAAATCTTCTTGCACACCAATGCTTCCTGATTCGCCGTGGGGAAACGGCTTTATTCAGAAATCTAACGCATGAATCAAACAAGGGAGTTGATCTGGCTTACTGAGAGGCCGCTCTGTGGGAAGAAAGGGTACCCTGATTCAGGCCTTGGCCAAGCAATGTTCAGTCTGAAAATGGAACAAATAAATCCATCTTCCTTTATATCTTTCCTTTTATTTGTAATAATTAAATGCCTAGTGTTTGATAAGCTGGGTCAAAAAGTGGGGTTTCAAAGTGGAACTTAATACAGAATGTTGATTTTGAAGATAAATTTAGTATTTATATTTAAGACATATGTGGTTTTAAATTTACACAAAATAAGTCTTTATATTTTCTGGAAGGCTGTATAGGTTCAATATGTAAAGTCAAGATTTTTTGCAGTTATCTAATCCAGGTCATTTAATATCTTACTGGAGTAGTATTTCAAATTTAAAAAATTAAGTGTAATAACCTCCTAGTTAAAAAATCAAACAGAAATGATATAAACCTAAGAGAATCATGTCCACTCCATCCAGTTCTCCCACTAACATCTTCATCACATAAATATTTTTATTGTTTTTCTAAACATTTTATTGTAAAATATAACACATACACAAAAATTAATTTCAAATGTACAGCTAAACAAGTCATTATCAAGTAAATACCTAGGTAAGAAATAGAACACTGCCAGCATCCCAGAAGACCCCTCATTCGCCCTCTTGATCCTTACCCCCTTCACTGAGGATAACCACCCACCTGCCTTCTATGGTAATTCCTTCAATGCTTTTCTTTTTACTCTAATTACTTCATTTTCATCCCTATATTCTACAGGTTAATTTTGCTTACTTTATCATTTATATAAATGATCTTACATACATTGAACGTTATGCATTATTTTGTATATAACTTTCTTCATTCAACATTATATTTAAGAGATTCATCATGTTGAATGTAAATGTAGTATGTTTATTTTCATCATTGTATAATATTCTTTCCCATGAATATACTATAATTTGTTTATTTTTTATTATGGTAATATATACATAACATCAAAATTACCATTTTAAACACTCTTATGTGTACAGTTCAGTGGCATTAAATCTATTCACAGTGTTGTGCAAGCATCACGACTATTTCCAGAACTTTTTCATCATCCCAAACAGAAACTCTGCACCCATTAAATAATAATTCCCCATTGTCCCCTTCACATAGGCCTTGGTGACATCTATTCTACCCTTTATCTCTATGAATTTGACTACTCTTGGTACCTCATGTAATTGGAATCGTACAATATTTGTCCTTTTATGACTGGCTTATTTCACTTAGTGTAAAGTTCTCAAGGTTCATCCATGTTGGATCATGTGTCAGAATGTCATTCCTTTTCTTTTTTTTTCCTGCTTTATCTCCCCAAACCCCCCCTGTACACAGTTGTATATCTTAGTTGCAGGTCCTTCTAGTTGTGGGATGTGGGACGCTGCCCCAACGTGGCCTGACGAGCGGTGCCATGTCCACGCCCAGGATCCGAACCCTGGGCCGCCGCAGCGGAGCACGCAAATTCAACCACTTGGCCACGGAGCCAGCCCCACGTCATTCGTTTTTTAAGGCTAAACAATATTCCATTGTATGGATATATCACATTTTGCTCATCCATTCCTCTGTGGATGAACACTTAGGTTGTTTCCACCTTTCCGCTGTTGCAAATAATGCTGCTATGAACACTGGCATACGAGTATCTGTTAGAGTCTCTGCTTTCAGTTCTTTTGTGTGCAGACCTAGGAGTAGAATTGAGGGATCATACAGTGATTTTATGTTTAACTTTTTGAGGAACTGTCACACTGTTTGCCACAGAGGCTGCACCATTTTATGTTCCTACTGGCAATGCCCAAAGGTTCCAATTTCTCCACATCCTTACCTATGCTTATTATTTTCAGGGTTTTTTTGGTTTATTTGTTTGTTTGTTTATAATAGCCATGTTTATTTGACCAGTGCTGGTATTTGGGTTGTTTCCAGTCTGGAGCTATTGCAAAAAAATGCTGATAAGAGCATTCTTGTGCCCGTTCCCTAGAGCATCTGAGAATACATCGCCACTGGGTATATACCTGGAATTGGGGGTGCTCATAGGACATGTGCATGTTCAGCTTTAGCAGAAAATGTCAAATAGCTTTTCAAAATGCTTATACCAATTTACATCCCACCAGCACATGTCTGAGTTCCTGGTGTACTTGCTATTGCAAGGATTTTTAATTTTGGCCATCTGGCAGGTGTAAAGGGATAGCTCCTCCTGGCTTGAATTTCATTATCATTAATGAGGTTGAGCACTTTTCCATACATCTAGCAGCTACTTGATATCCTCTTTTATGAACAATCTATCAATGATGAACAGCCTGTTCAATAATCTTACCCATTTTTCCCGAGTGCCTCATCTGTCATTTTCTTATGGAATTTTAGGAGTTCCGTAAATGTCCTGGCAAGCTCTTCATCAGTTACATGTATTGCAAATACCTAATTTGTTGTTTGTGTGTGCTTACAGAGTCATTTTTTAAAACACCCATATGGCTAATTCAAATATTTATTTTGTTTTTCTTTATTCACACAAAAGATAATAAATCTCATATACATTTATCTGTGCCTTTCTCTTTTTCCTTACCAATACATTTTGAAGAGTACAAGGAGTGCTTTCCATTCTTTTGTATAGCTGTATAATATTCCTTTGTGTAATTATACCTCTGCTTACTGTGCCAGTCCTGTATTGATCAAAACCCCCTATGTGACCTCCAGTTACAAATAATGCTGCAATGAATATCCTTGTACATATATCATTTGCAAGCAAGTCTGTAGGATAAATTCCCACAAAAGGATTTGGTGGGTTAAAGGGTAGATCTTTGATAGATATGCCAAAAATCTTTGGGGATTATTCCCACCCATTCTCTCAACTCCCAGCAAGGCCAGTACCTGTTCCTCCACAAGCCACAAGCGTATTGTCATCCCTTTGCATTTTTACCAGCCTATTAGGAATATTTAGTTGGAGTTTTAAATTGAGACTTTTACATTCTGAGTAGGAAGTTTCTCTTTCGTATGTTTAAAGGCCTTTTGTACACATGTTTCTTTTGAGTGTTATAGTTCCCCCTATCAAAGAAGGTCTTGGCTGCGTCAATATTATAATACTGAACATTAACATGTATGTGAATTTCTGGGGCGTCCTGGTAAAACACAGACTGATTGCATAGGCCTGGGCTGGGGCCTGAGATTTTGCATTTCTAACAAACTCTCAGATGGTGCCCACGCTGCAGGTCCAAGCAATACACTTGAGTAGCGTGGATGGTATGAAACATTGACAGCAACTCAAAGAAGAAATTCAAAACAAATCACCAACTAAAATAATCATTTGTTTAAAATGACCCAGATTTAGGATGTTATGCTCAAAATATCTTCTCATTTGTAGGTGGCTCGGTATGATGGCATCTTCATATTACAATGACTCCATATATAATTTTCATGTGTGCAAAGGGAATAAAATTCTCAGAGAAATAAAATGTGATGAATGATGAGCTACACAGGAGTGAGGTAAAGATTGAAATCAAGGAGACAGCAATTCAATTCCTCAATTTCAGTGGCATTTCTCACGGCAGGGCTATGGATGTGCTGTGGCTCTGAATGTGTATGGATGGGCTATGTGATTTCCTTACAGCCCTGGGCCTGGTGGCACAGGCTGAGAGAACTGTTGCTGGGGACCATTATAAGGGTGCATCTAAGGCCTGTTCCCATCAAAGTCCAGTGACTTCACATTTTAACCAATGAAACCAACATATCCCAGACAAAAGTTCAAATCGAAAACAAATAGAGTTTATACTTTAAGTATTATACAAAATCTCATTTAAGGCATAAATGACCTCAAAGAGAATGTTCAATAAGAACAGGGCTAAATGAGAAAATTCCCATTGGGCAATACAACAACATTAGCACATAATACTTATTAAGCACTTACCAAGCGCTTTCCATATATTAGCTCATATAACCCTCACAACCACAGGATGAGGTGGGTTTCTCAAGAAGCCTAGACTCAGTGAAAAATACAGCAGGAAAATCTAATTAGACTTTGCTATTCTCACTTGTGAACAGGATGGACGCTCAGAAAAATATTTTCAATATTATTCAATTATTAGCACTCGAATTAAAACACAGAAAGCTAGCTCTTCCTCTGGAGATATTAATCTGATGTAATTCTACCTTTCAAATGAGTGAGAACTCCTGCAGAAACACATTTTGGAAAGGAAAAGCTCTTCAAATTTTAAGCATATTTTATTTTAGTTACTGTTTTTTTAAGTTTTGCTTTCAAAACATTAAAGATGCTGGGGTTTTAAAACAATCATGATAGTGTGACTTATCTTCATGTCCCCCTCTCCCCTTAGTTTTGTACATCTCCTCAGAGCAAGCAAAAATAAATCAAGAGGAAAAATAAGAATTTCCCAACAACAAGAAAGTCGGTGAGGTGTGAATCTTTGCTCTTATTCAGCTTGCAAGTGATAACAACAACAACAACAACAAAACGGAAAAAATATGGTACCCTTGACACTGGTAAGAGCTAAAAGTAAAAAAATAAAAGGAGTGTGTTTAGTTAAATATCCTGCTCATAAGCTTAGCTCACACAGGCGGATGGATCTTCCTTTCTAGACAGCTTCCCCACAGGGACAAACACCATCTTCAAAGGCCAGAGGAGCAACTTTGTGGCTTTAGGTCAAAATCCTGCACTGATTTTCAGGTTAAGATGGAGGATGAAAACTGCCTGGAAGAATACATTAACAAAAGAGCCAAAACAGTTAGAATACAAAAACAAACAAACAAGAAATGAAGCTTGACCCAATGCAGTAACTCTAACAGCTAAGAAAATAACAGAAGTTTCTGGGGCAGAGTTGCTGTGAGTCAGTTTGATTCAAAACACAGACCCCTCACCCAAGCCCATGGTTGAGTCCAAGCTTAGAGAATTCTTGTCTACAGCCACAAATTGAGAGAGGAAGTTGAGTAGGTGTCCTTACAGTTTCCCTTGTCTGAGAAATAGCAGAAATGCCTCTGAGTGAGGAAAATGGGAAAGAATGATTCTCTTTGACGGAAGGGACAAATCCACATGTTGCTTCAGAATGAACTGAGAAAGTCAACTAAAGTCTGAGGATATCTCCCTATGGGGCTGGGAGGTACCTCCCTCTCCACCCCCCCCCCCCCCCCCCCGCCACACACACACACAAACACACACACAGTGATGTAACCTGGTAAACTTGGCACAGGATATTCAACAAAACGTCAGGAGAGAAAATAGACCTGGTGTTCTAAAGTGCACATATGGCAATAGGTACTCCCTGCAGCCTTAATTCTAAAAAGAAACAGAAAGAACTCAGAACACTCAGCTCTCAAACCATAGCCTGTGAGGGAAAACACCCTGGTCTCCAATAAAGGAAGAAAGTCAAGAAGTCACCAATACTTTATTAGAAAAAACAGAATGTTTGAAAAGGGCCATTCAAGCAAGACGAAAAATGGGCAAAGCAACTATGCAAAATATCCCAATCCAGAGGAAACCAAAGAAAAGAATTTTTTAAGTATCCAGACATAAAAAACAAATAACCCATCTCAGGGAAAGATCAGGTTCTCCTTAGACACAGCAATACCCAGTGCTAGAAGACCATGGAGCCATGGCAACAAAGGTGACTCAAGAATATATATTAAGCTAAAGCATTACTCATGTTTAAGGCAAAAGAGTGACATTGACAAGCGTGGAAGATTGCAGGAAATACATGCACCTATGAGCCCTTCCTAAAAATATTTTTCACATAGTCCTTGACAATGAAATAGAGCCATTTTAGAGAAGAAGCAAGATACACAATTTAGGAATGCAAAGCCATGGTAAATGGTGGGTGGAGAACATCGATTTCATTGAAAGATAGTACTAACGCTAATCAAATACGGAAATAGGGTTCTAGGACAATGTGAATGTTTGAAGTATGCAGAATGTAAAAATAATAAAATGAGTAGCAAAAATCAAATCATGGAGGCAGGAGGAGAGGCTAAGACATACTAGAGGGTGAATGTTCTCATGCTTCATACAAAATCAAAATTTTAAGGCTTCATGTTAACATAATATCTATAGAGGGCCAGCCTGGTGGTATAGTGGTTAAGCTCAGCACACTCTGCTTCCACAGCCCAGGGTTTGCAGGTTTGGATCCTGGGCGTGGACCTACACCACTCATCAAGCCATGCTGTGGTGGCAACCCACACACAAAATAGAGGAAGATTGGCACAGACATTAGCTCACAGCCAATATTCCTCAAGAAAAAAAGAGCAGGATTGGCGATGGATGTTAGGTCAGGACCAATCTTCCTCATCAAAAAAACAAAAAGTATCTATGGAATGATCCTATTTTTATAAAATTATTTTTTAATCCTTTTCATCTATATTTATATCTGCATATATGCTTATAAGTCTATTTGGAATGAGATTAATCCAATGTTAGTGATGGTTATTCCTGGGTGGTAGGATTTTTTTAAAACCTGGATTTTTGTGCTTTTGTCATTATCGGACATATAAACATATATACATACAAACATAAGTGTGTGCCTATTACAAAAAACAATGTGTGTTTTAAAGAAAGACTCAAAGCAAATATGGAAAGTTGCTTCTGCTGGTTGTTCACCATTTAAAATAAGTTTTTGTATTGAAAGTCCCAATCAGTTTCTCCTGTTCTCACTCATCACATCTACTAATATCAGTCTGATGATTTTTCTTCTCCATTTCCCTTTCTATTGCTTTCAACAGTGTTTATATATGGAGATATATTTGTATCTTCCATGCTGTTACCTCTATGAACTATTGTTTTCTGAACATTACAGATCAGGGAACAGCTTTGCCTGAGGACACCTCCTATGGGAGAGGTGAGATCAGAACCCAGATCTGTCTCATGCTAGTGCCCATGGTATTTACAACATACCATATTAGGAGCAATTTATTTTCTTACTCTATTTTTTAAAACTAATTTATACAGAAAAGTATACTTGGAATTAATTTCTTGAAATAAAGGAAAATTGTTACTATTCCTAAAATCCAATATTTTTGAGGAGCTTTGAAAAATTCCTATCTAAGGGAGCATACGGGAGGTGGATCTTCCCCTTGGTTCAGCCAATGGGGAGGCAGCCTGCATATGGACATTCTCAGGCAGGATGCTTTGAAGGAGCAAAGTGGTAGCATTGCACTGATGTAGTGTCTGCCTAGATTACCACCAACTTGGTGATTTATTTTCCACCATAAAAGTTTAGAAGCAAATTACTCTTGCCAAATGACATATAGGTAAAATATAGTCCTATAGTTTCTATCTTAAAACAAGCAAAATTAACAACCAGAAATGAGTTTAAAAAGCAATTCACTCTTGCCAATTTCAGTTTTTGAGACATTTAGATTTAATTCATCAGAGCCAAAAGTAAGTAGTTGTTGGTTAATATCAATGAAATAAAAAGCCAGGTCATAAAATGAGAGAGAAATACTACGAAATGATTAAATTACCTATCAAACGTCCTTAAATATGGATTTGGTTATTTGCCAACCTCCCTTGCTAAAATTTAGTTCATCCAACATTAATGAGGGTAATTTCTAAAGGGTGGAATTTGAGGCGATTTTTCTCATCTGTTTGACAATCTTTGTTGTCCATTTATTACTGCCTCTTGAACTAGGATCAACCTAGGTCTCAGGAACTGTTGTTACATGTTTATTGTCACTGCTTAACTCTTATTTCTTCTCCTTTGAGTTTCAAAATTCTGTCGCTGAGTGAATAATTCCATCGAAAACAGGAAGTCCCACTCGCATTGTATCTTCATCACCAGATGTTGGGCATTCAGAGGGAGCACAAATGCAAATGGTAGCAGAGTAGCTATGTATTGGTTATGATGTTGACAGTTTCAGCAACTACATTTAATTTAGCAAGGACTTTAATTTTTTTTATTTCTTTAAAAGTTGTCACCCCAAATTTGAGACAAGCAAAAGGCACTAAACTTCTGAAGTCTGATAGAAGTGGTATGAGGACATAGTCCTACCAGGCTCACCACTGTCAATAAACTCCAAAACTGGAGAAAACAGTAGAAAACAATCTGGGAAAGTGGTTCGGAGTTTAATTTTCCAACGTGGGTATACTCAAGGACAGTTAGAAAAATATAGTTCTCATCAGGAATTACTGCTGTTTCAGATAATAGCACAGGAGTGAAAAAATGTCTTATTAAGACTGTTGTTGAGGGGCCAGCCCCAAGGCCTGATGGCTAAGCTTGGCACTCTCCACTTTGGTGGCCCAGGTTCAGTTCCTGGGTGTGGAGCTACACCACTCATCAGTGGCCACACTGTGGTGGTGACCCACAAACAAAATAGAGGAAGATTGGCACAGATGCTAGCTCAGGGAGAATCTTCCTCAGCAAAAAAAAAAAAAAAAAAAAAAAAAAGACTGTTGTTGAATTAGAGAAATAGAAACAACTGTAACCATGATGGTTAGAATGATTCTGCTGTATTGATTGCCCCTACCACAACCACTGATTATGACAATAAAGCCCCTTATTATCATCTTTCTTTTTCTTTCTCTCTTCTGTACCTTCCCATGACACCGTTGAACTAACAAAGCATACTGCACTGCAAACAGAATAGGCTGACTTGTGCAGATCTATGGCATTGGCTAGTTAATCACAGTGTTCCTAGAAGTGAAAGAAATAGGAAGCCCAGTAAATTCTTATTTGATCTGTATAAGCAGAAATGTTCTAGGTCAAGTGAACAAAAGTCTAATCCGAATCATAAAAACAGAGAGTCAGAGTCCCTTCATCGATTCCCAGACTGGAGCCATTAAAACTCTCAGAAGAAAACACAGGAGTAAATTTTCATGACCTTGGATTTCAGAAATGGATTCTTAAATATGACACCAAAAGTATGAGTAACAAAATAAATAAAGACAAACAAGAGATGAACCTTGAAACAATATGCTAAGTGAAAAAAAACAGTCAGAAAAGACCTCACGTTATGTGATTCCACTTGTATGAAATGTCCAGAATAGGCAAATCTATAGATAAAGAAAGAAGATGAGTGGTTGCCTAAGGCTGGGATGTGGTGAGGGGAGGGGAGAGAGTGCCTGTTAGTGGATATGGGGTTTCTTTTGGATGTGATGAACATTTTCTAAAAGTGACTGTGGTTACGCTTGTATGACTCTCCAAGCACACTAAAAATGATTGAATTGTACACTTTAAATGGATGAATTATATGTTAATATGAATTATATATCCATAAACTTGTTTAAAACTATAAAAAAGACATAGAAAATTTGAATAGACCTATAAAAAGTAAAGATTTTGAGTTAGTAAGTAAAACTCTTTGCTCAAACAAAAGCCCATGTTCCAGTTGGCTCTACTGGTGAATTCTACCAAACATCTAAAGAATCAACACCAATCCTCACAAACTTTTCCAAAATATTGAAGAGAGGGGAACACTTCCAAACTCATTCTATGAGGCCAGTATAATATACCCAACCAAATAAAGTCATCACAAGGAAAGACAACTACAGACCAATATTCTTCACGACAACAGGTGTAAAAATCCTCAACAACATACTAACCAACTTAATCCAGCACCGTATAAAAAAGATTATAGACTATGGCCAAGTTGGATTTATCCCAGGTAAACAAAGCTGTTTTAACATCTGCAAATCAATTAATGTAGTGTATTATATTAATAGAATAAAGGACAAAAACCACACGATTACCTCAATAGATACAGAGAAAGCATTTGGCAAAATCCAATACTCATTTATGATTAAAAGAAAAAAATTCAACAAACTAGGAATAGAAGGAAACTTCCTCAACCTGATAAGGGAATCTATGAAAAACTTACAGTGAACATCATACTTAGTACTAAAATGCATTGAATTATACACTTAAGATAGATGAAGAACAAATTTCCTGGTATGTAAAATATATGTCAATAAAGTTACTAAATAAATTATCTTGGCAAAAAAGAAAAAACATACTGCATTATCAATACCAGTGATAACACTACATTAATCCAATTTTCTGGCTTACACATGTCAAGGCACAAAAGCCGTGCTCTCTACATAGCTAATAAGTCTACTTAGCAATACTGGAAACAGTCTATCCAAATAAACATGCCCTTAGTGGTTCTTGCCCTCTTTCCTTAGACTTGGTTCTTAAAGGGCAAGCATTGGCTGTTTCCCAAATCACTGTGCTCTTATTTTTGCCCCAAAGACTGGCTTCATCAAGGCCTTTAAAGAACAAAACTGTAAATCATGAGGCACCTGAGTGATATTATGCATGCATATAAAAAAAAAGTTGGAAAGGATGATTCCAATGCACATACCAAACTGTTCTAGTCATTATTCCTTAGAAATTCTTCCCTGCCCACCTCCTCCATCTTTCTTCAGAGCCAGTGTAGGTGGAATGTGCGACTTGATAAATGCAGTCTAATTATATAACTCCACTTCTTCTTTTACAAGCTGTTATACCAGGGTTACCTTATTTTGTCCCCGTTATGTAATTGGGTTGTAGGATCCTTAAGCCCCAAACCTACATAAATATTAATTTTATTTCTGTCTTGTTTGATTCCAAGACAATCAAGCTCTAATTTTAGACTTTTAAGGACAACTAACTTTATCTTTGAACACAAGACCTTGCCTTGCCTTGCCTCTTTTCTCTATTAATCAAACAATTTATAAGTCAAACTCTCTTACGCCCCAGCTAATACATATGCTATACCTCTTGGGTGATCGTACACAGAAATTTCTCTATGTTAGATCAAAAGAGAGTCAGAAAGTAACAACAATGTAAGGAAGAAAGATTAACTGTAAATTTAAAGCAATATTAATTGTTTTCCTTAACATAAATTTAACCTTATTTTAAGACTTTCATTAATTTTAGAACATGGACTTTTAATTCTGTGAAGGGTGAAAATGAAATGATATTTTGTGATTATACTGGGGAGAGGTATGGACAAAAACTTAGTGAAAGCACAGATAGAGTAGTCAGATGGCCAGCAGTTTCAATCATATCACCTACTATTGAATGTCTTAAATGTTAATATTATAAAATCAACAAAAAAGGGTGCAGAGATTAAACTAAACTGCAGGAACCAAAATGGGGAGAAGCCAGAGTGTAATCATCTCCATATTTTTTATTCTCACATTCTTCCAGGCAAACCAACAGCCTCAAAAGGAATGAGGCCTACCCTTTCAGTGAAACTTAAAGAAAAATTTTTAAATGACCAACAAAACACAGTCGTATGGCAATGAACGCACAGCCCTTGTTGAAGAATGTTCAGTATTTTCATCTTGAGTTTAGGTAGAACAATGCATTCCACTGTGTGGCATGGGGGTTGGTATCTGCTGTGGACAATTTCTTCCAAATTTGCGTAGGTTTGTTTTGCTATATTAGCAGAAGGGGTACAAGATGGGATTGAAGCCAATTATATAACAGCAGCTGTATAATTTTTAAATGCTGCTATATGACTGAGGCATTTAATCAAAAGATGGATCAATTACTACAGACATTATTGACAGAAATAAGAATTTTCTACCAGTTTTCACTTTCAAAAACTAGAAAAGCAAAAGTTGGATTTTAATCACAGACATCAGAATTACACACAAGAAGACAAGCGTCAAGGAAACAGGAATTCAAGAATCTTTACCTTAAGTATTCTCATCACTAGGTCTTCTTTTCAGAATTCCATCCTCTTTTCTTTTCCCCCAGATTAATCACTCTGTGGCTTGACCCATCAACCTATCTATCTGTCTAAACACACATTTTTTTCCTTTTCAAATGAAGATGCAGTAGCCTATGTAAATATCTGTGTCCCAAATTCTCCAAACGTTGACCAGTATCAACAATCTTGGAGATTTCCATTCCCATTTGTTACATGCCCACCATTACATTGTAATCAGAATCAACTTTCATTGGAATCTTAGTCTGCGAAAATTTTCCCCTTCCCCTGAATTTTTCAAAATCTTGAAGAAAATATTTTTACACCAAAAAAATGCTTCAGGGAAGGAAATACAGTGTATATTTCAGCAAGTAGATGGGCAGGAAAAGAAAGAAGTGAAGAAAATCAATGCAATGCGATTAGAAAAGTGATTCCTAGAGGGCATCTGTTTGCACACACCCACCCTCTGAGCATAAGTGTGTGACTCTAGTCCACAGCGCTCTCTAAAATCCCCAGCAGCATTTGATTTCCTTTAAGAAAAAGATGGTTGTTTTCGAGGATATTGTTCAGTGATCATTCTGGCCACAACCCTAAACAGTATTTTCAATTTAACCCTGGACTGACTCAAAATACAGGTAAATTTTACCACTGATGTGGTACCAAGAAAAGTGTCATTTTCAACTTGACTCTACAACCTGCCAATCACAATATCCAAGAATTGCCATGGCTCAAGAGAAGCAAATAAAAGTAGTTGTGTTTTTTTTAAGAAAATTATCTAGATTTCACAAAGAAAAAATATTTAAATCATTACTTATTCCTCAAAGCTTACTAACTTTGAAAGTTTATTTTGCCATATGCCTGAAGTAGCGTTTAGAAGAGGAAGTCAAAATATAACGTTAAAACGAAGTGAACATTCCTTTATCTTACTGAGCCAATGTGATGAAAGCCAAAAATCTGTCTTCATGTCCACTGGATAGAGATACAAAACTTATGTTTTAATTTCAACTAAAGGATAGAAATAATAAGCAACAAAATCAGTTTTTGAAAAAAATAGTAAGCAATGAAATTCCTTTTTGAAAAAAGTTGTAAGCAGAAAATTAGTTTTCTTTATTACTCCACTACTCTATTTTACTGGCATTCTACAAAAAAAAAATATCATCTCTGTAGCCCCTTAATAAAGCCCTTTGATATGCATTCTTCCTTTTAACTTATTTCTCAACTAATCTCTTGAAATAGGAAGTATTATTCCTATTTTGCATATGAAGATATTAAGACTCAAATTAAGTGATCTACTTAAGTTCTCAGGACCAGTAAGGGACAGAGCCAAGCCTGAACATTTCTATTTCTTCTTTTGCTGCTATGTGGTTGCCAGGAGACTATGACTGGGCTAGCCTGAGAAAAGCCACAGCGGGCCTGCTGGAGGATGAAGTGCCATGTGGAGCAGAACCCAGGCCACTCAGGGGAGACCTGAGCCATGTGAGAGCCCTGCCAAGTTCAATGACACCCCCTAGCTAACTCACAGATGACCGCACACGTCAATGAGCCCTGCTGAGACATGCTCAGATCAGCAGAACCACCACAACGGTACCGCAAGAAAGAAAAAATGGTTGATGTTTTAAGCCATGAAGTTTTGGGGTGGCTTGTTACGCAGCACTATTGTGGCAACAGTTGACTGATACATAATTCAAAGTTGCCAACACACAAAGCCTCAGTATTGGCAATGGCTGACCAAGAAGAATCCAGAGGCTCAGCAGCACGTTAATACAGCATTTAATAAACAAAAGTAAGAAACTCAAGAAGTTAGCAATGTTACTTAGACTCCACATACATATCCAGGTCAGTATGGTTATTTTTACAATAAAAAACTAATTCTCCATCCTACTCCAATGATTTATTTCTACCATGACACTTGTATGATTTCCTAATGGACTGTGGGAAAAATAAAAATAATAAAACAATCGTTCAAACATCACTAACAGCTGTTCTTGCTGTCATGGCACATGTGATTATTGTTAAGTTACTGTTGCCAGTAAAACAGATTACGACTTTTCAAAAAATATTGCGATAACTTAGCAAACGTGATTGAGAATGAAAACATGTATGTATGCTCTACAATTCTCTGTTTTAGAAACGACTGAAGTGCATATATAGCAGAATCAAAAGCAAGGTTAAGTACAAGACAACAGGAAGATATAAACTTGGGATATACCTAGCTATCCATAATAGTACGCGCTCCAAAAACATTTTTTGAAAGCATAAATGAAAGAAGGAAAATGCTTGTGAAAGCGCTAGCTTCTACAGTCCATCAAAGTTCCCTTCTAGCTAAAAATGTGCAATGACCTCAACTTAGAAATTATCAGTGATATCATTATTTGGATATTAAATAGCTCCCCCACCCTTTGGCAAGTCTTAAATGGTACTTCGTCATTTGCTTGTAAAATGAAAAGGTTTGAATACGACAATTCCAACAATAATAACAACACTAGTCCTACCATGTGCCAGATTCAGAGCCAAGTGCTTTATATGCATTTGCTCATTTAATCCTCGCAACTGTCTTATGGGATAGATGCTGCTATTCCCATTTTATGGGATGAGAAAACTGAGACTCTCAAAAATCACATAGCTAATGGCTGGTGTAATTGGTAGAGTTAGGATCAACCCCAGATATGTCTGCCAGCAAAGCCTGTGTTCTGAAACATTTAGAATTATGCACAGTGACAAGTTATTCTCTACATGGCCAGGTCCTGGACTTTTGAGGAATTTCCTCCCCGAGATAATAGCTGGAGAACCTCAGTCCAGCTCTTAAGACTTCCTTGTCAGTCATTCCCCATAGTGCATCCCCAACCAGATGTCTTGGGTGACACGCAGAATTGCTACATTTTCCCAGGGCAATAGGAAGAAAGCACGAAAAATCTTTAGAATGAAACTTCCTATATGCACCTTGCTAAGGTGAAAATATTCTTTGATGCCAATAAATATTCACCTTCTATATCACATTAATGAGGAATCCTAATCAAGCATTTTATATATATATAAAATGAGAATTGAATTTTCAACTTTTGTGTTACGTGGCACAAGCACTTAAATTTCTATTGAACTAAACTGAGTCAACTGATGTTGTCATATTTAAAGGAAAAAACCTCAGCACTTGAAAGCAAGGATTACTTAAGTCTCACTTTGAAATAATATTAGATCAACTGAAAATTTCATTGACAAGATGGTGTTCACACGACGCTCAGTATCTCATTAACGTAGTAATTCTCATTTCTTAATTAACTACTCCAAAGTTTAGTCTAAGCTAAGGATCAACAGCTATCAAATATTTACTATGTGTTAGACCCATTTTTAGGTGCTGTAGGCATTGATTAGTTTGTCCCCATTTATCAGATGAGCAAATTGAGGCTTATGCTTGGTGAAATATCAAGTAGATGTAATGATTGTGTGCCAAACCAGAGCAAGAGGAAAGAATGTGCCACTTTTCCAGGGCTTAATGTACAGCTGAGTATAAACTTGTGCATATCCAGTTAACTCAATACATTTTAGTTAACAGCTAAAAGCATGCACCTCAGTTCAGGAAATTATATACATGAAATCATTTACAAAAAACAAGTCTCAAGGACTCTCTAAATGACCTTCAAGCCTGATTGCCCCTTTATGAGTGGCATCACCACGTGCACATCTCTGTGTGTGGTGGACGGTTCTCACCCAGTACTTCCAGTTACACAAGGGCAATGCCTTTGTCTTTTGTCTCTGTCCTCCAGGCCCCTGGCACAGGCCCACAATATGAGTTCAAACAAGTCTGGAATGAATTGGGGAAATGATGAAGGTTGGAATAAAAACCAATCATAGTACTGAGAGTGAGAGGTAACATTTATTGAGTGTTTACCATGTACGGTCACTGTCCTGTGTATTCCACACATACTGCCTTACTGAATCCTCACAACAACTTATGAAGTAGGTAACACTATTATCCCTGGTGTACTGAGAGGTGTAAAAGGGGGTAAGTACCGTGGGATGCACAGGTAACACATGATGGAATTTAAACTCAAACCCAAGCAGTCTGTCTTTGAAATCAGTCATCCTAACTGGTTCAAAATATTATCTCGCTCATTATTTAGACTGTAACATTCACAGACAGGCAAGGTAGGTATACACAAATGCCATATTTTGCTCAATTTTTCCTTATAAAGTTATTACCATAGGAGTAGATATTTAGCACTATCTTTTCTAATTTTATTTCTAATTTCCTCTAATTTTCTTTCTAATTTGTTCAAAATGAAACAAACGATTATGTAAAAATCACTCGAGTACCTGGTTATTTCTAGGCTTAGTTGATGAAACTATTCTCAGCAGATTATATTCATTTTTATCTCTAAGTTTTAAATGGCGTGTTAGCCTTTCTGGCCCAAGTTTTGGGCTAAATATAGCAATTATGTTCTATAGGTGAAGGTCACTTTGGGGAACGTTTCCTCTAAAAACTAGGACTTTTAGAGACAACTATGGAAAAAGAATACATGCAAAAGGATCTCTTTAAATTTTAGGCTCAATATATAAAGTGTGGTTTGATTAACAATTTTATTTACCCACACCCTTTTAGGAAAGCATTTATTCAGTAAGGCATGCTTTATAATGTTTTCAGAGCAAACACAGTCCTTCTGTTAGCAATATTAGACTTTTAAAAGCGTAATATTTATTACAATCAAATGGAGAGAAAAATTGACCAGTTTAAGTAAATGTTCTACTTATTAATGCATGGATTAGATTAATTTCCACATTAATCTTCTCTCTACTACAAGCTCAGAAAAAGCAGGAAAGAGGGTCTTTATGGATATTTGTCTGGAGAATTCCTTCAGATGGCTTCAAAGAAAAGGATAGGAGCAAAAAGATCAACTGTTAGGCTGACTGCATTGATGGTCCCAATTAATGGCCTCCTCCTATCTCTGTCCTTTGCCATTTCCCCATCAAGAGGTAGAGTCTATTTTCCCTCCCCTTAAATCTGGTTGAACTGCTTCAGCCAGCAGAATGCAGCCAAAGTGACACTGTGCCTGTTCCAATTTGGGCTTCAACACGCCTTCCATACTTCCTCTCTCTCAATCTCTCTCTGTCTCTCTCTGTCACTCAGAGCCCTCCCTCTGCCCTCTGAACAGGCTAGTCTGCTGAGGAGGAGAGATGATTGGGGTACGGAAGAGCTGAAGTACCCCAGCCGGCAGCCAACCAACCCTCAGAACCGAACCATGGTTAGCGGACTTATGCCTGACCAAACACACAAGGGAGCCAACCAAGACCAGAAGAACAACCCAGGACAGCTCAGCTTCAATTACTGACCCACAGAATTGGCATTAAATAAATGGCTTCTGTTTAAGTCACCACATTTTGGGGTGGTTTCTTACACAGCAGTAGCTAAGTGACATAGTCTCTACTTGGGAAATACACGTAAAAATAATTCAAATAATATTTTCAAATTTGTATCAGCCTTTAAAAAATCAACTATTTATGAAATATTTATATCCCACAGAAAAAACTGTCATTTAACGTAAAGTATAATTATAGAATCTTAATTTATTTTCCTTGTTTTTTTTTAATATTCCTAATTCTCAATAAATGTGTTGAATTGAACTGGATATCTGGTTGCCTTTAATAACTCAATGTTTTATAAGAAGAATATTAATGGAAAAATCTTTAGGATCTGTCTGGATTCAGGAACAATCAGCATATGATGTATATAATCCTTAATAATTTTTGTCACAATTTAAATTTAATATAATAATTGCTAAATCTAAGGACAACTACAAGGTTCTTAAGATTTTTAAACAAGAATTAGGTCAATGGCATTCATTATTACTGGATTTGTTTTGTTTTGTTTTTGAGTAGTGATTCATAAGAACATTTTATACTTCCATCCAACATTTGTGTAAATGTACGTGCATTTACATATATGTATATGTGTAAAACCTTCTCAAAATAGTATTTATCCTTACTATCTCTAGGATATTCTGTTATATTGTATTCTACTGTTCATTTTTTTAAAACGCTGGTCTCCAACCAATAAACTGATTTTACAACCTACTCGTGGGTCAAGACCTGTAGTTTGAAAAACACTGGCTTAGGAGTTAGTTTCCATCTGCTATGAATCACAGTCATTGGAAAATGTTTTGATGATAAAGTGCTTGCCTAAGGGTTGAGCTGTTCTTTGCGCACAGTTAAGACTTTTTCTCCATTCTGAGTGGCCACAGGTAGTTTTTCTAATATAGTAATGACAACGATTAACAACTGCCCAGTGCTTTTGAGATTACAAAACGTTTTTCACATATATTACCTCAAACCTCCATTGGGTTAATTGGCAAAGGAAACACAATACCGTACAATTAAGTTTAATTCTAGGTAGGGCTGTAATTTTATTATCCAAGATAAAGTGAACTTTCAGCAAGTAAGACACATCACACCATCTTCCCATGTCCTGGGAATTTAGTTAGTTTTAAATGTGGGATATGCAGGGATCTTCTGGCAAAGGAACATTATTTGAAAGAAAAAGCTTCTTATAACCACATAAAATACATCAACCATGTTAGATCGCAGTTTTCAAATTGTTCAAAATTTACCACTTTGAACCACGATCAAAAGAAGGTACAAAGCCAAAGATCTGTGATCAGAAAACAATTATATAAACCTGTGTATAAGTGGACACTTTTTTTTCTTGATGAGTATCCCTCAGAAAAGAGGGGCCTAATTTATAGTCAAGTCCCAAGGTCACTCATGTTACCAGTGTTTTCTTGATCACTTTATTTTGAACAATAGGACAATCTTTAGAGAAGATACCTAAATCTGAATTTACTTCAATTAATCCTAATTTGGGTACTTTTAGAGGTTTGCTTAAACAGAATTAGTATAACAGAAAGCAAAAACAATTAATACAGATATAGGAATTACTCCCAAATGGACATGACCTCACAATTGCAAATTGTATAATTTAAAGGGGCCTGTGAAGGAACACTTTAAAAATCAATACAATAAGTGGTTTCACAGATCTCTTCTAATATATGCAGGATTAATGGGGAAAAAAACCCTATCCTAATTTATGCAAATGGTACTTATAGCTTGGGCTAAAATTTCCAGTGGTTGCATCATACAGGGATACTAAAATTGCAACATCTCAAACAATGTAAGTAGAAGTGGATAAGAATTGTTCTGGAAAACTCCATTGGACTCCAAAAGATGCTCCAGGGGTAACAAAGGCAATGTGGCCAAAAGTCAAGTGAAGATATTGGGGGGAAAAAGTTCTTTGAAATGAGTAGGATTAAAGCACTATTCATAAACATACTGCTTATATATGATTTAAATATACATGCAGCAAACACTGTTATCTGTCAACTCAATACTCATCCCTTCTTTGTGAATAAAATCCCTGTTTCATTTAGATTAGCAATGCATTCATCCCCAGGCAATGAATCACGATTTGTCTAAACCAGCCAGGCTCAGCTCTAATGGCAAATTATAGTCACCAGGGGATAATTATGGCAGTCTGGTATTGGTATAAGGGTAGATCAATGGATCAGAAGACAGTCCATAAATAGACCCACACATATAAAGTCACTTAAACAGGACTGTCCCAGATAAACCCGAGCATGTGGCCACCTAAATATAAGCAAGGCAAAACAAAACTAAAATGTCACCACAGATAGTGTTTTATCTCAAGCCTATTGAATTAATACTAATTTTAGCCTTGAGAGGAAGACATGGCGTAGATGAAGGTCGTTCCCTCCATGCCCTTCTCCATCAAGTAGTACGTGGATTGGCCAGTGAAGTTCTACACTCAGTACTCTATCCTGCAGAGGTAAATGAGGGATAGTGGGAGGGTTAATCAAGCGAGGATTCAATTTGCCTTCTTGTGCTAATGAGGTTTTATTACAAGTAATCTTAGGAGTAATGCGGTCCAGCTGTATTCCTTATGCACGAAACAGCTATTTAGTAAAACTGAAATCTTTAAAATGAAGCTCGCGTTTATTCTAATGTTATGTGAGCTCACTAGGTCATTATCCATTTGTAGGACCTGCTTTTCATGCTTTTTTCCCCTCCATCCCAATGCTCTGCAAGCACAATAGAAAGGAGGTGCCATACAAGGTGTTCTTGGTGTTAGCGCCCCTGCACAGCTACAACATAGGATTCACAAAAATTTAGACACAGTTTTCCCAGGTGAAGCCAGCAGTTTCACACCATCTGAGAGACCTGAGTGACTGTTCATTACAGACTTGCAGAGCTATGCTCCCACTGGATACTGACACCAGCAGCTGCCTGGTGCCTAGCAACGCCCCTTAGGAGCTGAGCTTGGCTAAGGACAGTGTCTCCATGCTCATTTGGGAAGCTATATCTGGAGGCCCCAAATTTCCTTCAGTTTCTCTCTCCTCTTTCCAGTCTATGATGGATGCACCACTCTAACCTCACTCTCTCAACACCCATATTTTCTTTCTACCTATTTTCCAGTCTTGAGCATCTGAAGCTCCCATTAGGCCCTCAAGTAACATCATCTGTGCCCCTCAGGACTTCCTGCATTGTCAAAGAGCTTGCTAAGGGCATTTGTCTGTGTTGACCCACCAATGAGAAAATATTCACATGTAGATCTCTAAGTCTAGGACAATAAATATCTTTCATTCACGGCCATTCTCAATTCCAATCGTCTTTACTGCAGCAAACAAATGACCTCAAAGTTTATCATCATAAAATCTACTCCAACTCTGAAGGTTTGGGGGGCAAAAAGATGTGGATTTGAGTCTCACTTACAAGTATGTAATCTCTGCTGTTGGAAAATTTTCTATTTTCTATTTTCTAATTTTCTTTTCTATTTTCTTAACCATAACATGTCTCCTAGAAGGATACACATCTTTCTAACAACTGCCAGGCACATAAGATATGACCACTTTGAACAGCACATACAGGCCTTTATGATCTGACCTCCACCCAACCACGCCTCTCAGCTGCAGCCACTCCTTGCTTACCCTTCACTCTCCAAGAACACAGTCACTGGTAGATCCTGGAAGCTCTAGCCAGCCTTTGTGCTTTCGACCCTGTTGTTTCTCCTCCTTGAATGCGTCTCCATGCTCTTATCTACCAGGCAAACTACTCTCCATGCACCAAGTTTCAGCTCTAAGGCCACCTTCCCTACCTTCCCTGGCAGATGTGAAGTCTTCCTCCCTGAGGATTTCACTGTACTTGGCCCAGCCCTTCACCAGACTACAGACCTTATGTGTCCTACATTGTTTTTGTTGGTGTCTCTTCTATAAATTCTGTGAATAAAAGAACTACATCTTTCCAGCTCAGAACCCTCAGCAGCTAGAAAAGTCCCTGGCATATTGCTAGGGCTCAATAAATATTTTGGGACCAACAGCCTCAAAGTAAGATGAAATGCACTATTGCTCTTACCTCCCTGACCTAGCAGCCAGCAACATCCCTGGTATATTCTTGGGCTCAATAAATATTTGTTGACTGACAGCCAGAAAGGAAGATTAAATGCATCAGTTCACTAAAAGTTTAAAATGGAACTTCTGTAAGTTTACACAATTAGTAGTTTTTCCTACTTCGTTTAGAATGTAGATCAAGAGATTTAAAAAAAAGTTAAAAAGGTTATTCAAAGATAGCAAAAGATATGATGAAGAGTATCTAGTTACCAACTACCTTACAGATGCAAAGGCATTTTGAAGCACAAGGTCACAAAAGCCAACAGATCGCAAATAATAAAGTAAAATAAATGAGATGTAACATAGAAGATGAGATATTTATAGTGGCAATCTACGCTACATGATTAGTAAATGATTTTCTCTTTAATCAACCAACAAAAATCGCAAAGTATTAAATGGGAAACACTAAAGGAGCAAGATTGCCTTTGATACACACCTTGAAAGCATCCTTTTAAGCCTGCATTTCCCATCCCCAGCGTCAGATTTTCACAGATACAGGGTGATGCCCATCAGATATGGAATAATAGGCTTAAGCTTAAATCTCAGTTTTCAACAACTCCCTGTGTGTTTGATTTAACAGCTGTGTCGGAGAAAATGTACTCGTTCTCAGCTAATTCTACATTAAATGCACTAAGACAGGAGCTGAAAGTGACTTGGCCTGCCTGTTAATACTTTGCACCTAAAACAATGACAGTAAATCTCTGGCAGCAGACTTAAGCTTCAGTTCCTCAGGCTTCTAATCCACTCTCCTTATGGTCATAAATCTTGAATGGGTAACACTGGAAGCATGGATAATTAGGAGAGCGAATAGCTAATACACTCAGTCACATCAGAGAGATGGTGCAGACAGCAATCTGCCAATAATCAAAAGAAACAAATTGAAGCTTTAGGCCTTCTGGTTATAGGACTCAAGGGAGTCACGTACACAGACAGGCTGTCTCATCTTTGCCGCTTCAGACTGACATACATGAAGACATGGCTTCAACGGAAGTTTAGATGTCAGAGTGGATGTGACTAAAATCACAGTGAAGCACAGAGCAAAGAGAAAATGAGCTCTCCGTTTATGATACTTTCTGTCAATCAAAATAGGTTAAAAGATGCCACATCATTTAAATAGCCTTCACAATTAGTTTTGGAATCTTGCCACCATTCACCATTTAAGATTCTGGTTCCACTTCTCATGCAGCTTCAGGCAAAGTTTTCTTTCCAATTGCTTCCAATGATGGACAGGTCCTTACTCCCGACAAGAATAATGTAGGAAGGATAAAAAGCCATGGATCATAGATAAAATGTTTTATTAACTTACCTCCAAAATATTCAAAGTGACATTAGTAATTTCTAATTTCTCAAGAAACCCCAAAATAAGAAACATTAGAAATAATCATATCTTAAAGTAGTTCATTGTTTCACAAATATAAGTGCCTTTTTTAACATGTCAAACATCATGAACAGTTTCTTGGAAATTTGCTATTTCTAATAATACTATTTCTTATTTAAATCAAACCCTCAGATTTTTTTGTTATTACATTTCCTCAACTAAAAGACTATAATTAAAGATTGATGCAACTAGACTATTTCATTTTTATTTTGACAAAAATTCACGAAACTCTTAGTATTTTATTTCCCAAAAGAGGGATTTCAGAATTTCTTCTGAATTCTGAAAATTTCCCCAAACTTCCTTTGCTTTCGTTCTAAGCTGCTCTTTCCTAAAAGCTCTAGTTAAATGAAAAGACTCTACTCCTTCCGAAGTAAATCTCTCAGTTTAACCGTTCTTTTAGGAGGAACAGCCCTATATGGCCTGGAAATTAATCACCAGTGGTTTCCTCCTACAACGGATAATAATAAAGCTGATTCTGGAACACCATCCACCTTCATCACTAATGCTCTAATTAAATGCCCATAGCCACATTCAGATCATGTCTGGCAGAAGATTAACTGGGAAGACTGAAGCTTGACACAGATTTCCTGGGTGTTTGATCTTCAAAGATAGACTTGCTTCTGTTGATTGATATTGCTTTAGCAGCTGCTCATGAACATAACACGCAACTTTTACCTAAGTGGTAGCCTTGCCCTTTCCACCAGAAGGCCACCATTTCACAAGAGCTTTGTTCACCAGGTCCCCATAAATTCTGAGAGGATACAGCAGATACTGCTGTTGCCCACCCAGATCTGCCACCTCTATACCTTTGTCACCCACCCCCAGCTTCTACATGCTTTGTTCCCAACTGCTTGTACCCACAGACTTCTTCAGGGGTTTTCCCTGAGCTACTGCAACTGCCCTGTCAGTGTGGAGAGCTGGAAGGGCCTGGGAAGTTACACCCCAACATAGTCAGTAATAGACTGGTGCAGGAGCGTGAACGGGGAGCTCTCTTGACTCAAGGCAGGACATAGTCTGATGTGCATTTATGCTCCACAGCATCATGCTGAGGCTGGGACTTTACCTGAAGTAGAACCCTCATTTGGTTCTTCCCCATCCCTGGTCTGGTCCCACTACTCCTTTGCCATTACTTCCTGAGATCCCTCCCTAATAACCATCGGCACACAATCTTCCTCTCAGGGTCTGCTTCTAGGGAATGCAACCTAAGACAAAGGGCTGATGTAAAGGCTGTGTAGTCACCACGAGGAGAGGGAGTGGAAGTGGAAGAAACCTAAGGTTTACAGAGCATTTACTCGTTCCAGACCCTGCATGAGGTACCAATGTATTATCTCATTGGATCTTACCCACGGGTAATGCATGTATCATCTGGACACTTCAAAGAAAACTCAAAAGCTAGGGTGGAGAAACACAAGGAAGTCTGCATGAGTGATCTTCTGTCCTGTAGTCACCCTTTCTGATCTACTCTGTCCCTTGTTTTCAAGTGTAATAATAATAAACATTTATTGAGCATTTGTCACAGTATGCCAGCCATATATCTCACTGTTGTGCAATAGATTTGGCAGCAAGAGGTTGAATGTATGTGTGTGTGTGTGCATGTGTGTGTGGTGTATTAAAATGCCTAAGGTTATACATCTTATAAGTAGTGGAGCTGGAACATAAATCCCAGTCTGGCCAATTCCTGAATCCATGCTTTTATCTACTATGTCATGTGACTAAAAACAAAAAAGGAACATTCATAAACACCTAATTCAACATGGTTTTCTAAGTCTCTTTATGCAAAAATATCATCATTTTTAGGTGGTTAGGCCTCCTAGAACAAATGTCATGTTGAAAGGATGAGTTAACGAATACATCATTTTAAGCCTTCAAAAGAAAAAACAGAGATGGTTCCTAGAAAAACCTGGAACCACCTAAAAATCAAATTAGACAATGCATATGGTCAAAAGCCAAGAAATGAGGAACCTTTGCACTTCAGTCCATGAACCCTGTATGAAACTAGATATTTTCCTGTGCCTCAGTTTACTCATCTACTAAATGTAGGTCCTTCTTTAGCACAATGGGGCAAAGATGTTGGGAACTGGCACATGAAGAGAAGATGCTGAAGGTGTGGGAAGGGTACCCATCTTGGAAAGAAAGTATGATGGTGCTTTTCAGGAAATATACAGCTTCCACATATTATAAGCCATCTGAGTTAGAGAATTTGATTTTGATACATTGATGATGTAGCCAAACAGTCCTGCTCCTTTGAAAAGCCACAAGATAATGACATGTCCTCCAGCTGCCTGAAAAATAGAGATTAAAATCAGTAAAGACAGAGGGACTTCAAGAACATGAGGATGGCTCTGAAGTGTGGAGAGATTTGATTCAGCTTAGACATACATTTGGGGCAAGTGAGCCATTGTCTCAGAAAGAAATGTCCCTAGAGAAGAAAAACAGCTGTTTGCAAACTACAGGACAAACATATAGGAGGCATTATCAGCAGAAAACACGCACATACACGGTACTAATGAGAAATCGGTGTCAGGGCTTTATGTAATGACTTAAAGGAGTAAGAAAATTTATTTTCTTTGCTTCCCTTGCTGAACGAGATAGTGCAATTATTCATCACCCTATATCTTTGCCTCTCTGCCATGTGACTTGGCAGTAATTCCCAGCAAGTGGCTGAATCTGAGTTAGACTTGCTTTGATTTAGAGAATGTGGTGGAAACCAAGATATGCCAGTTCTAAGTGTAGGCCTCAAGAATACTTGTAAGTTTCCACTGTCCCTCTTGAAACCATTACAGTCAGGAAATCTCCAGATCAGCACTGCCTAGCTGACCCAGCAGCTAACCACAGATGCTTGAACGAGCCCAGAGGAACCACCCAGCTGAGCCCAGCCCAGATTGCTTACTCACAGAATCGTGACCTAAAAACATGGTTGTTGTTTTAGAAACAGTGGGATGGTTTCTTACAGACAAATAGCCAACTGACACACATTTCTTTTCTGTTTTAAAATTTTAATATTGTTTATGAGTTACAATGTAATTACATCATTTTCTTGAGAACCATTCTATTTTATGTTACCTACAAATACTCATGTATAAAATAAAACGTCCAGTGGACATCATATTTGAGAGTCAATATTACATGGTAGATAAAATCACAGCTCCCACGTATGACATGTAGGATTTGAATCTGAGATCTCCTGCTAACTTTGTGTAAATCACCTCAACTATTCTCATCTGAAAAATGGGAAAAAATACAGTATCTCATTTGGTTACTGTGAGGATTAAGTGAATACACTAAAAGCCATCAAAACAGTGACCCACACACAGTAAACACAAGTAAGCTGTGATGGGTAACAATGGCAAAGCTCTTCCCATCATAACAAACATATATACTCCTATATAACATCTTTTTTACTAATACAGCTTTTCTGTAAAGTGGGTGGGCAGGTATAAATTTATCCCCCTTTGATGGATGAGGAGACATGGGCTTAGACAATTTAAATCACATAACCCCGGTTGCTGTTTCTGAGGCCAAAACTCTCTCCCTTCAGTCTACTAAAGACCTTGCCCAACACAAAGGATTGGTTGAGTACATTATGCAATGTCCACACCATGGGCTATTAGGCCGCCATGACATACCACCTAACTTGCAGACATACTTACAGAGTTTTACTGAGAGAATAAAAGGAAGATGCAGGAAAGCGTGTATGATGTAATACCTTTTTTGTAGCACAAAGACGAAGAAACCTGTACTTACCTACGGAGGAGTGTCTATGGGTGGATGTATACATATCCTTACACATCCACACGTCTATCTATGCATATATAATAAATGTGCCTTATTATGTGAGTTTAAAGAAAATTATGTAAGACACATAGTTGGTGATAATAAGAGGGGAAGCAAAATGGGTAGAAGAAACAGGGAGAACATCCCCCCAAAACTGCCCTAAAAACCTCACAAGCATGCATGTGATGCTGTTTACAAGAGTGCTTATACGGATATATAGAAATAATTTTAAAAGTAAAGAATATGCTTAAAATTCAAATTATTCTTCTCTTTTTCAATGTATCTGATATGATATAGTATAAAATATAAAAACATTATTACCTGTTCTAAAGGCAAAAAAAAAAAAATAGGACCTCTCCCAAGCCACATCATTTTACCACTTTCACAATAGAACAAATTTCTGTCTTTGCAGTAAATACAGGAAAGTTAAAGCCCCTTTGTATTTGTCTCAATACTTAAATTGCATCATCTTCTCCCCAGTTTGGCCCAGGATCAACCTTTTGCACTAAGTTAGCCTCTCCCTTCTCTGTGGAATTGGAAAGAAGAAAATAATTTGTTATGAGTCATTTTGAGGCGTACAACACATACTTCACACATTTGCTGAGGTATAAATACACATGGTCAAGTACTCTCACCTCAAGTTCACAGTCAGATGAATGTTTACATATGTATGCACCCATGGAGCCACCATTCAGACCAAAATCTAGAAATTTTCATATCACCCCAAAATTCTCAGGGACCACTTTCCCACATTACCCTCCCCAGGAGGAAACTGGATTACTATTCTGATCTCTATCACCATCAATTAGTTTTACCTTTTCCTGAATTTCATACAAAAGGAATCATATTTATCTTCTGTGTCTGGCTTTTTTCATTCAACATGACATTTATGAGATTTCATCCATATTGTAGCATGGATTAATAGGTCATTCTTACAATGTGTTTATCCATTCTCTTGTTGACAGATAATTGTGTTGTCTGCCGTTTGGTGTTATTCCAAATAAAAATGTTATGAACATTCTTATAACTGTCTTCTGAAGAATATATATGCTCATTCCTCCTAGGCTCATAGGGTAGACACATGCACTGCTTTAACAAATACTAATAAACAGTTTTCTAAAGTGGTTATAACCAAGTTACATTCCCGCTAGCAACGCATGAGAGTTTGAGTTATCTACATCTTTGCCAAAACTTGGTGTTATCAGTCCTTTCAATTTTCTTCATTCTGGTGGACATGCAGCATATCTTTACACTGGTTTAAAGTATACATCTTTATAAATTTGCTATGTTAATTTCTACCATAAAAATTCTCTGATACAAAAGAGTATAAATTTGCTTTTAAGAAGTAAAAACCAGGGGCCAGCCTGGTGGTACAGTGGTTAAGTTCACACGTTCCACTTCGGCGGCCCAGAGTTCGCTGGTTCGGATCCCTGGTGTGGACTTACACACTGCTTGTCAAGCCACGCTATGACAGGCATCCCACATATAAAGTAGAGGAGGATGGGCATGGACATTAGCTCAGGGCCAATCTTCCTCAGCAAAGAGAGGAGAATTGGCGGCGGATTTTAGCTCAGGGCTAATCGTCCTCAAAAAAAAAAAAGGAAGTAAAAACCAGTTATTTTAATTCTTCAAAAATTAGAGAACTAAAGCATTTGCCACATTCAACTTTGAGGTAATGCATAAAAATGATGGGGAAATTGAAATTATACTATACAAATACATTATTAACAGTACACTACTTTTGGGGTACTTTTGTTTTCAATTCTAAGAGGAAAGCCAAAAACAACTATCATAAGACTTCCGTATTTGACTCTATTACATAAAGTTTTAGGAAGGAAAATTTTCTTCATTTCTGATTCCACAGCCAAGTTACAAAGCATCTTTATGTGCAATGAATATTCTTAATGAATAAAATAGAGTGGTTTTAAGGAATTAAAGTGACTGTAAATCGATGTAGAGTTAAATAAAGTAACCACTACAAAGCATATGGCTTGTCTCCTTCAAGGTTCTATTTATATCCATTGGATGACAACGATTAGGCAGTACATAGCTCCCTTAGCCCAAGTTATAGAGGCCTAAAAATATATTTCCTGGCTTCCACCAGGAACTGGCAGCCTCTCAAAAAGGAGTTCGTGGCTTGGCCAAAACACAATCATTCTTTCAGACCAATGTTATCTGCATTAGGGAATGGCTGGGTCCCATTAGTACAGAGGAAGGAATATTTATCCTCGTGTTTGAAAATTTAACCTTTCCCCGTTTGCATCTGTGGTCTAAGGCATGCTTTGGGAACCACTGGCCATCAGCCTAGCACAGGCTTTAAAGCAAGTTCCCGTGTCAGCCTTATCCACAGTAAACATTGGACTAACTTCTAGTTTTCCCTACTGGAGGGAACTCATCTATTATCACTGTGCTCCGTCACATCATTAAGTCATGATATTTTTCAGGTGTTTCACTTGAATCCCCACCTCATGACGTGACCTATCCATCTAGAAGTTCAGTGAAATCCTGTCACAAACCTAGAGACAGCGTGTCCCACAATGATGCAAATTCAGATGAAAGGCTATTGGTCATTAACTCTCCATTTTCCTCCAAAGCCATCCCCCGTCTCATCTCCTTAACTTCAAATTAACATGGCTTCACAGCTTACCCAGTGCACTTTGCACACCTCATTTGTAGCCTTATGGCCAGTATTTATATACCACTGCTGAATCTGAGACAACATTCCCCCAACAGACACATTATCTCTCTCCTGACAATCAGCTTCCTTCTCCCTCACCTTTCTTTATCTCCAAAGGCACACAAACTTATCCTCATCCCTGGAGGTGAAAGCTGCCTTTTCTTTATAAGCAGTCAATAAATCCTGTTTGTCCTTCTTTCAAAGTATCTCCTGTCTCCTCTGCAATCACCATTGCTCTCTCATCTCTCTAAGTCTAGTTATTATGCCCTATACCATTATCTCTTAGCTCACCTCTGTGCCTCAGTCTCTCCACTCTTTCAACTGGCCCTGCACCAACCCCTTCACCTTGCAAGCTTTCCCTCTCAATTAGAGAATCAAGTGCATCTGTTCCCATTGGCCTTCAAGATATTTTATAGCTAGTCTGACCATATTGACCTCTCACTTCTCTTGCTCCTTGGGGTTCAAATGCCAATCATTTCCTTCTTAGAGAAGCTGTTTGTGCCACACTGTCAAAGACCCTGCTTCTACGCCAAGGTGAGTGAGCACTTGAAGCCATTTTCCTCGTCACAGCTGACTGGACCAGGGACAGACATGTGGCCCTTGGAATCTGGCATCGAGGCTCAGTGACACTAATACACCTCTGCTGTAGTGGGGTGGCCACACACTGGGCAAAGCAAACAAATGATTCCGCAGTGAGACAAAAAGTATGTAGCAGGAAGAGAAGTTGAGAAGAGACACTTAATTCTCTAGAGAGACAGGAAGTCATCTTAGCTCCTGAATCCTAATTTCTGACCACTGTTCTTCATGAAGCCCCAGTGAGTTTTTTGCCAAAACCCCTTATCATCCAAAATTATACTGCCCAAAGCCAGCTGGACAGGGCTCTCTGTTCTTTGTAGATAAATCCGAGTAAACTGCATTTGGGTACCTTCATCTGGGTACCCATTTGGGTGTCTTCATCTATGTGTCTTTGTACAGACTCCTCCATCTCCTTAAATGCCAGCCTCTTCTCCCCCCTCATCTAAATCTCGGCCACATTTTTGGACTTAGCTCAAACTCCACTTCTTCCAAGAAGCTCTCTTTGCTCCAGCTTTCACTGATTTCTGCCAAGATGGAAGGCAGGAGGTAGAAAGAAGGAGGGAAGGCCGGAAAATCTCTGTATTTACTAGTTGTGTGACCCTCTCCTCTCTCAACCGTGATTTCCTAATATGGAAATTGAGCAAAATAAAACTTAGCACACGAATTTCTTGTAAGCATACGTTAGATAAAATGCATGAAAATGCCTAGCCCAGTTTCTCTCCTCTAATCAGTGCCCATTGAATGTTTCATTGCATTTCTTGCATTTTTTGATTCCTACAGAATTTTGCTTCAACATCAAGCTGACACCAGGTGGCTACAAAGGCGTATCAGTTATCCAGAAATACGTATGATGTGGACCCAATTATCTTCAAACTTGGGACTGTTCAAGTGATGTGTTCTTCCAGATCAAGAAAGAAGAGAACCCAAATGAGGTTAACTGAATGCCTAGGCAGAATCACCAGATGTTTATGACCCAACCTGACCCCGGGACACAGAGGAATCATGGAGAGTGAATCGAAACTCCACTAAAATTATTTTTTCTAGAAAACAAGGCTCAATTTTTCAAGTAGGTTACTTGTATCTTATTTCATCAATTCACTCTGCATATTTTCTTACATTTGGAAATACATCAAGTGAAGAAATAAAGATGATTCTGTTGATAAGTCTATGAAAATGAAATTTCTAAATCAGGAGAATTTCAATTACATTAGAAAATACCCCAACCATGAACATTTTAGCAGATGTTAGATCACAGGATCACAGAACCCAGAAAAATAACTTAAAACAGACAGGTAAAGAATCTTGTTTTTATAATAGTTCCCCATAACCCCTAAATCAATAACTAAATATCTGTTTTTCTTCAACTTAATTTAAATAACAAATCAGAACAGGTTTTGCAAAATCGGTAAAGGATAGGAAAAATATAAAGCAAAGTTTCAAAAGGGCTAGTTTAATATATAGTCTTTTCTTCTCTTATAAATTTGGAGAAAATTTGGCGTAGATAGATTTTTATGTCTTAGATTTTTATGATATTTGCCAAGCTATATAATCTGTGTCTCACTTTCCTCATCCCTAAAAATAAAAGATTGCTGATGGGAGGGAAGATCAGTACAACCCTTTTGGAGGGTAATTCGGCAATGCCTATTAAAATGTAAAATGCATACAACTTCCGGCCCAGCCTTTCCCTTCTCTATGTATCCTAAAGAAGGCCAGCACAAGGAAGTGTGTGCATTCCAGCATTATTTGTAATAGGGGAAATTTTGAAAGCAGCCAAATGTCTGTCTGAAGGGAATGACATGAAACAAACCATGGGGCATCCATATGATGAAATACTCTGCATCAGGTAAAAACTGTAAAGTAGTTCTATGCCTACAAATATGAAAAGGTCTCTAAGACATCATTAAATATAAAAAGCAAATTACGTAAAACATGGTGCTATTTATTGAACATACAGTAAACACTAAACAATACTGCATGTTTTCCTCAGATACATATATTTGCACACCAATGTTCATGAAAAGTTTGGAAGGTTGCACAGCAAACTGAGAACATAGTTAATTTGTGTGCTTGTTTGTGAGACCGAGAAATGTCGAAGAGGACATTGACTTCATTTGTACTGTTTTCGGATTTAAACGAAGAAGGGATTCATAGATTACATTTATAATTACAATTAATTTTTTAAAAATCAGAGTTATAGTCTAGATTATCTCTAAATCCTTCCCAGTTGTATGTTTATTGCGAAAGTATGGATGACTTATTATTTGGAAACCTTAACTTGCATGTAGTATCTTAATTTATATCTAAACTTAACCAATATACTTTAACCAATATCCCTATGGTTTGTAAAACCATATCTGATTTATAAGGAAATTGTTGGGAACTACCTATCATCTCAAAAGTAACACAAGTGTGAAATAACTATCGATTTGCAGCCAAATCCTTAGAGCTGTGGGCAGGATATTTAACACAGTCTCCAAGTCAGCGTCAACAAAGAACCCGTTTCACAGCGTATTAGCAGCTACAGTGCTGTGGCTCTTTTGAACTGAAAGAGCTCAAAGTCTGCTGTTGTTGCCAATTCTATCACAACGTTCTAAGGCACAGAATAAAATGCTATTCTTTGTGTTCAATAAAAAGGATCTACTATAAGGCATCATATCTTTCTAAAGTGTTAACCAATAAAGTCAGTAGTCCATTCAATATTCTTTTCTCAAGAGTTTATTTATTTATTTATTTATTTACCATTAGAAAGAGTAAACTCAAGTTATAGAACACACTGAAGCACCATTTGATAAAACTGAATACAATTTACTAGAGACAAAACTTAACATTTGTCAACTGCATTTGGCACTATCTCCAATTTTACCCAAGCCTGTCATGGGCCTACTTGCAAAAATCTCTAAGTTGGTCCCATATTCCTTGCATCTAATGGTCATCTTATTAAAGCATATTATTAGTACTGCCTTGCATATAAGTAGGCTTAAAATTATTTCCACATCTGCCACAGGAAAGTTAACGACCCTGAAAGCTCATGAGAGGGCTTGTTGATGACTTTTGGCCTCTCCCTTTCTTTCACATTCCAACCAGATTTTAAGTTGGCTTCGATGTCTTAACCCATTTCTCTTCTGGAAAGAGTTAGTTTCTTGTCCACCTCAGTCTCCTTCCTGAGAATTAAATGTTTCTTCTCTTTTCTAGAGCCAATCCTGGCCTTGGGGTATATTGATGCAATCCCATTCTGCTTTCCTCAGGACTCTGTCTGTTTAATTAACCGTCCCCTCTTTCTCTCGTACCTCCAATTGCCCCTTTCCCCATTTCCTTTTGCTCTACGTAGAAACATGCTCAAGTTTCTCCAAATAGAGATAAAAGTGCTTCGGTCAACAATACTACTCTATGAACACAGAGTCTTCCATTCTCCCCAGGCACTGGCTTCTGCTTCCAGGTGTCTTGATGTCGTCGTCTTCTCCTTTACTAGGTAGACTCCACGATCTGCAAGATTTATCTATTTCTTTATTCTTTTAGGCCCAGTGGTCTGTCTCAGTTTTCATTGCCTTAGGTCCATCTATAACATTTGACACTTTGGGCCAAATACTTCCTGAAATTTTGCCCCATATCATGCTTCATCTTTTTACCAGTTCACTGACTCCTGTTTTCTCCTTTCACCTTGCACATAGAAGTAAGAGTCACTGTACATCTTCCATCTTGCTTCTTACCTTGCACACACAAATGTGAATCCTTGTACTTCTTCTGTCTTTCTCTCCAAGAGAACTCACCTAGTATGTGCCACCTTGCATGATGAAGGGATGGTAGGGACATTGTTCCTAACACAGTCTACGTGAGTGATTTTCCCTGGAGCATAACTCCAGAATAGAATGAGAAAAGCATTCCCAAGTGTTGGAGTTGTGCAACCAGGGGGTCTGAACTCACCTGGAATTCATGCTCTCACGGGGCTTCAGCTGTCACTTTTGGCAACTGACTCCCACATCAGTATCATCACCACTGATAAATCTGATTCAAGGACCAATTCCATATTCCCAAATGTCTGCTGGACATTTCCACCTGGGTAACCTGCCAGCTCCTCAAATCATCTTACCTAAAATCATAGTCTTACCTTGCTCATTCCCACCAACACCCTCCAAGCTACCTTTCCTTCCAATAAGTTTCTTGAGAATATAAATCATCACTTATTCACCTGTCTAATCCCAAGGTTGGTGCCTAGATTATACTGTGGACTCTATCTGTGTCTACCCCAGAGTTCATGGAAAAGCTAGATTTCCAATTAATTAATAATAGAGAAAGAAGTGGACAGAGATTCCTTTTTCAAACTCTAAGTTAACAAATAGTTCCAATCATTCAATTTCTGATTTCTGTTTTTAAATACCAAACACATCTCTTATAAAATAAAATATACGATTTTACTATAATAAATTACAAAAGTTATGTGTGGTCACTGTAGAAAAAAATGCAAATATGAGGCAAGTACAAATAAGTAAATTAAAATCATTCATAATCATACCAGCCAGAGAAAACCACTGGTATTTTGGTGCTTATCCACATAGCTGCTAGGCATTTTCTCCTTTTTAAAAAATAAGATCTTTTTGTTCATTTTCCTTTGTAGTCTGCACATTCCTCTTGACAGTAGAACATGAACATTTTTATGTATTATTTAATTTGGCAACACTGTTTTTAACGCCTGCACAAGATTCCATCATAGACATATATCATAATTACTTAACTGATTTCCTATTGTTGAATATTTAGTTTATTTTTCAATTTGTTATGCTATTGATCAGCACCACGATGAACTTCTTTGTCATTTCTGCCTACTTTCATGATAATTTCTTTAGAATAATGCATTAAAAGTGAAACTGTTGGATCAAAGGACTTGAGAACTTTCATGCTTTTGATAAATATGCCAAAAGCTACCCAGAAAATCTGAACCAATTTAAATTCTTTGCAAAATCGCTTAGAGTGGTATTTACTCTCACCATTGTCAACCACTGGATCTGTTGGTTTTGGAAGAAAGGAAACTTTATGGATGGAAATAATTATTGTTTTAATTTGTATTTTTTTTCGTTAGTAGTGAAGTTACTTTTCTTATACTTATGTTTGTATTTCTTTTCTTTCTTTTTTTCTTTCCTTATTTGTTAACTGTCCATTCATATTCTTTGCCCATTTTACTGTTTTTCGCCTACTCTAGTTATGGAATAAGGATTTAAAGCTTCTAAATGTCATCTAGTTTGCAAAAATTATTCCTAGTTTGCTTTTGTTTTGCGTTTGTATTCTCTCTTTTAATCTGTGAATTGTTTTATGTGGAAATATATATTTTTTTAATATTGGCACCTGCACTAACATCTGTAGCCGATCTTTTTTTTTTCCTTCTTCTCCCCAAAGCCCCCCTTTACATAGCTGTATATTCTAGTTGCAGGTCCTTCTAGTTGTGCTACGTGGAATGCCACCTCAGCACTGTTTGATGAGCCATGTTAGGTCCGCACCCAGGATCCGAACCAGAAAAACCCTGGGTTACCAAAGCAGGGCACGCAATCTTAACCACTGGCCACAAGGCCAGCCCCCTGGAAGTATTTTTTAATAATGCTGCCCAAATTATTTTTGCTATCCTTTTGTAGATTCTGTAAATTATGTCTCTTATCAAAAAATCCACTCTTATCCAACTGATGTAGTACCTTTATTATGAGTCAGTTGTTTTCTGTGTTTTGTTTTAATAGTAGTCAGGTGTGTTTATGAATTTTCTGTTCCATTTTACTGATGTGTTGGTTTACGTGTCAACAAAATGTTGTATTATTTGTCTTATACCATATTTGAAATTTTGATTGACAAAATTCCCTCTTAATGTTTCTCAAGTAATTTGTTTCTTGAGTAGTAGTAGTTTCTCCAAAAAATTTCAGATTAACTTGAGTTACTTTCCAAATTTAAAAATAACTTTCTAACTGTGAAGAATTTGCATTAATTTAATTTGGAAATAATGTGTATGTTTAAAATATTATTCTATCTAGAAATATAATATCTCTATTTATTTAAAACTATTTTTGATTCCCTTGAGGACATTTCATTTTTTAAAATATACATATTGTATACACTCTATAAGTTTTTTTAAAAATGTAGGCATTTTATATTTTGAGTTGATGTTTTGAATATCATCTTTACAAACTTTTGATTACCAAACATAAGGAAACTTCTTATTTCATAAATTTATTTTGGAAATATTCTCCTTATTGAACTGTTCATTAAGAATAATTTTTTAGGGGCCGGCGCAGTGGTGCAGAGGTTAAATGCGCACATTCCGCCTCTTGGCGACCCGGGGTTCACTGGTTCGGATCCCAGATGCGGACATGGCACTGCTTGGCATTCCATGCTGTGGTAAGCATCCCACATACAAAGTAGAGGAAGATGGGCACGGATGTTAGCTCAGAGCCAGGCTTCCTCAGCAAAAAGAGGAGGACTGGCAGTAGTTAGCTCAGGGCTAATCTTCCTCAAAAAAAAAAAAGATTAATTCTTTAGTTGATCTTTTGTTTTCAAGGTAGACAGTTATGCCACATTCAAATTACAATATTTATAGTGCTTATTTCATTTTATTGAACAGTGTACACTAATACAAATGACAGTGAAAAACCCTGGCTCCTTCTCAATTTAATGGGAATGCCCCAGAATGTTACCATCTTGCATGATGCTGGTTTTCGGTTTGAGATAGTATCCTACTATAATTAATTTGTAAGATCTTTTAAAAATTATTAGAAATAGATGTTGAATTTTATCGCATCTTTTTGTCACTTTATCAGTATGATCATGTGGTTTTCCTTCTGTTATCTGTTGAGATAGTGATTATATGAATAAGTTTTCTAATAATAGAATATTCTTACATTTCTGGATCAATCTCTACTTTATTATGTTGCATTTTTATTATACTGGTAGATTTTATCTACAGGGATCATCAATCTTATTCACCCAACAGAATAAATCTGCAGCTTGGTTTATAAATGGAATATATTTTATGAATTAACAGGAAATAATGCACACAGTATTTTCATTTTCTTAAAGTTCCACATATATTTCCACATGGTTGGAACAAAGACTATAAAATTATTTTAACTAATGCTTTCCAAGAAAATCACATATAGAGCATACCTTCAGAAATTTCCAGTAATCAATCCCTTAATCCCAAAAGGAAGTTAGATGAATTGAGCTGGGCAAATTGACACTCCTTTGCTACTTTTTAGGGGAAATGACATTTTTAAATGATTACCTCAAAAATCACTACTCATCAGGCACATTCACTATGTGATCCTAAAACTCCCAAATATAGATTCTAACAAGGAGAAAAATGAATTCTCAGCATAATATCGTAAACAAGGAGGGGTTAAGCCAGTCAGCATTATGTTCTGGATGACACTTAACATCATGGTAAAGAAAAACAGACACTCACTCACATTGTCTCTTGAGACCCTGGTAATGGCCAAGAGGTCTATTTTTAGTAAAATGCTGTTCCTAATCTAGTAATCTTTTACTCCAAAACAATTTATCAATTGTTGCCAGGTCCACAGAATCAAAGCAAAGACACTTGAGACCAAAAAAGAGTAACTTTTCAAATAAGAAATTTCATGTTCACTAGATACTCCCATGACAATAAGTACGTGTATGTCTTTGAACAGAAGTAGCATTTTAAAGTATTATATCCGGCCTCAGGAAGAGTTTTTAATAGGATGTGGAAATTTTACAGCTGACCTTTAATGTGGCACTGTGTTGAGAAGGAAGAAGTTCAAAAAGGGTAAAGTGTTACATTCCATTAGTGGCTGGAAATTTCTGGAAAGAATAAGCAAGGCGAACCAATGGCAGGATTTCAAATCCATGCACATGGCTAAAGCAATAACAACCAATTTTGACAATTATACATTGCACATTTCTGGAACACTTTTTCCTGCTTTCTATTTTTTTACCCTCTGGCTAACTCTCACTTGCTCCTCAAAACTCATCACTGGATAAAACCACTTTGGCAAACTGGCAGTATCTACTGAACTGGACTTAGGCACAGCCTATAACCAGCAAAGTGCCAAGCTGGCTCCCACCAGTTCATGAGCTAATTGTAGGCATCTCTTCTACACTGTGCATTCAAGCACATGACTGCTTACAACTCAGTAACTCTACTCTGAGGTACATGACCAGCAGACATGCGTTCATAGGTGCACTAGAAAATCCATAGCGACACCTTTACTAATAGCTCCAGGTTGGAAACTAGCCAAATGCCTCTAACAGTACAATGGGTGAATGAATGTTGGAACAGTCACACAATGGAATATTATATGGTAATGAGAATTACAGCTGCATGTGACAAAATGAATGAGCCTTGTATACAAATACCATGTTGAGTGAAAGAACCCAGACAAAAGAGCATACACGCTGTATGTTTCCACTGACATAAAATACAAAACAGGCAGAGCTAATCTGTGCTGTTAAAGTCAGGAGATTATCCTTGTGGGGAAGGGCAGTAACAGGAGGAGGAGGGTAAGGTTGGAGGATGTAAGGACCTCTGGGAAGCTGGAAATGCCCTGTTTCTGAACCTGGGTGTCAGAGTGCTGGTTACATGGTTGTGCTCAGATTGTGAACATTCACTGAGCTATACACTCAGGAACCATGTACTTTTCTAACCATATTTTGTATTTCAATAAAAAGCAAAAAAAAAAAAAAAAAGTAAGAAAAAAGCTCAGCCAGTCAGCATTTCTAAAGGGGGTTTCCCCTATCTCAGATATCTATCCACCTAACCAAATTGTTGTAAGACTTTAAATAGAAATGTAAACTACATAAAAAATGACCAGCACCTGGTATAAAATACACGCTTACAAAAGAGTATTTATGCTTACCATCATTCTCTGGCTCGCTCCTCGTCTGTATTGCCATATCACTTTGTATATTCATTCCCCACTCTGCTATGATTGTGTTTTTGCTTCATGTCCTTTCCCACTAGATGACCAGCAGCTTGAAGCACATGACAACATCTTAATTGTAACCACAGGGGCTAGAACAGAGTGGGTACTTGATCAATATTTGATGGGATTGAATAAAAGTCTGTAACAACCTCCATGACTGTGATTAGCAGGGTCCCCGGTGGCTTGGCGGTCACTCTCTCAGCTCATCTAACTGACCATGTGGTTGAGTTACAAAGATCCTAAAGTAGCTGCCCAGGGCCAAGAGTGTGCTGGGGCTGAGGCAGGCAACTCCTGGAGTGGGAGACGGAGCTCACCTTTCGTGGTGAAGAAATGTATAACATTTCCTCAAGATAGTGATTTTATTTCCTTTGGATCTCAAAGCAATATCTGCATTCCCATGTTCACTGCAGCATTCTTCACAAGAACCAACATATGGAGACAACCTAAATAGCCACTGACAGATGAATAAAGAAAATGTTTTACACACACACACTGCAATATTACTCAGTTTTAAAAAAGAAGGAAATCCCGTCATTTGCAACAACATGGATGAACCTGGAGGACATTTTGTTAAATGAAATAAGCCAGACATAGAAAGACAAATATTGCATGATCTCACTTATATGCGGAATCTAAAAAAAAAAAGCCAACTCATAAAAACAGGAGAGTAGAATGGCGGTTACCAGAGGCTGGTGGGTGGAAGAAAAGTGGAAATTTAAATTTAAAAAAGGAAGCAGAATGGTGGTTGCCAGAGATGGGGTGGCGGAGGTCTTGGGGAAGTTACTGTTTAATGGGTAGAGCATTTCAGTTTTGCAAGATGAAAAGAGTTCTGGAGATGGATGGTGGTGATGGTTGCACAACAATGTGAATACACTTAAGACTACTGAACTTACGGTAAAGATAATAAATTGTATGTTATGTGTATTTCACCACACACACACAAAAGAGATATATACACGTTTTCTTTTAGAGCCCAGACCATAGCATCGTGGCAGTGTCACAGTGAGATGCCAGCACAAGCTTCTGGAAGGATCTAAGACCATGCCTGCTGGGATCAGAGGTGGATCAAGCTCTAGGCTGGTGGTGGCAAAGGTGCTGAACCAAGACAGAGGAGAGGACTTACCTAGCTTACTGTCAGTCCAAAACAAGAGAACAACAATGCCTTGACAGTTAGAGCCTGGCATAAAGACTCATGGGAAACCTCTGCATAGAAATGGTGCCCAACATGAAGGACAAATGTTACAAGGTCCAGGTGTTTAGAATGTGAAGTGGGGGATAAGTCTTCTGAGAGGATTCTGGAAAGAAGAGCAAAACAGAAAAACAGGCCCCAAAGCTGCTGCAGACCTGGAATATAACTTCTGGGTCCTTTATACTTGGCTGGTGGAGTAGAGCTAAGCTGGGTCACCAACCCATATATGGCTTTAATGTCAGGGGACTTCCTGGTGGGCAGCAAAGCAGCAGATTACAAAGCTTAGGGCTTTCAGATCATGAGCTTCACTGATCTGTAACTCTGCATTTGACTGGCTATAAATGGTGGAACCTCAAATCTGTATGCTCATCCAAGATGCTAATGATGACTGGCATTGAAGCTAACAAAAGCGTCCACATGTAGATAAAATAGGGAGGCTAGAATGCATAATCTTTTAAATTTGCTACAGATTCTAAAGTCCTGTGCTGATAGCTAGTTGAAAAGCTGATAGGAGTGGCAACTCTGGCTCACAGTTAAAATAATAAAACTGAGCATCACAGGGAGGCTGTCACCTCTGATTCACTCCCAGCCCCAGTCTTCAGTTTAGGAGGTTGATGATTTTGTCCATCCATCTACTGTGGATCAGCCAACCAAACCAATGGGCCATGGGAGACCCATTTGACCACTGACTGTTCTTTCTGTTGGGTCCTCTCTCCTGGTCAGTGGGTTCACTCAGGAAATCAAATTAGATATGAGAACATGCTGCTTGCTGTGCAAAAAAGCAGAATGAAAGTAAGAAGGAAGAAAGAAACAAAGGAAGGAAGCCAGAAAAGGAACCATCTGATGATGACAGATTTTCCAGACAATCATTCATTGAACATTTTGTGCCAACTGTGTGCAGAAACTGTTTGGAGTGCTACAGATTCACAGTGTCTCACAGACCTTGAGAGATTCCCTTACAGAGTATATAGGTCTAAAGTAGTGGTTCTCAACCATTGGTGATTTTGTCCCCCAGGAGACATTCAACAATGTCTGGGGACATTTTTGGTGGTCACAACTAGGGGTGTTATTGGCACCCAGTGATAGAGGTCAGGAATGCTGCTACATATCCTACAATATATAGGACAGCTCCCTACTTTCCCAGCAAAGAATTATGTGGCCCAAAATGTTAAGAGTGCTGAAGTTGAAGAGAGAGAGTAAATCAACAATAACAAAGAGTGTAATACATGCATATAAAAGCTTCTACCTAGGTAATGAAAGGGATCAATCTAAATTGTGTGTGTGTACATGGTGTATGGATGGTTTTCTAGAAAAGCTTTTTGGAGCTGCTGACCTATGAGATGAATTTTGACGTAGAGATTGCCTGAAGAATATGAGGAGGTGAGTAGGGAGGAGGGAGGGGGACAAATTGTGTCCTAGACAAAGGACCAGCAGGTGTGATGGTACAAAAGAAGCAAATTACATGACCATTCATGTTAGAGAGAACAGTCAACCTGGGGCACCGTGGGATTTGAAGTTAGGGAGCAAGGCAGGGGCTCGGTAATGCTGAACTCGGGATGCTAAGCCAGAATCTAGATCAGCACTGTCCAATGGAACTTCTTGCAATGAAGAAAATGTTCTATATCTGTACTTCCCAGTATGGTAACCACTAGCCATATGCGACTACAGAGTCCTTGAAATGTGGCTAGTGGGACCAAGGAAATCATTTTCTATTTTATTTAATTTTAATTAAGTTAAATTTAAATAGCCACATATAGTTACCAGTTTGGACAGAGTTGGTCTATACAGCTATGGAAAGATTAGAGATGTGGCTGGTCAGATTTGGATTTTAGATGATGCTGGAAACATCCTGGAGTAGGGCTTCTAAGTTAAAAGTACATATGGATCATCCATATGGTGATGATCATATGGATCAAGAGAAACTTACTAAAGCTCATGTTCTGTTTCAGTAGGTTTGAGCCCAAGATTCTACATTTCTCACAAGTTCCCTTGTGAAACCAGTGCTGCTGGTCCCGGACCACACTTTGAGTAACAAGGATCTACAGCAACATTGTCAAATAGAACTTTCCACGATGCTAGAAATGTTCTATATCTGCAATGTCAATGCAGTGACCACTAGCCACAAGTGGCTATTGAGCACCTGAAATGTGGCTAATACAACTGAGGAGGTGAATTTTTAACCAATTTAATTTAATTTCGATTAATTGAAATTTAAAAAGTCACATGGGCTAGTGGTGATGGAATTGGACTACGCAGATCTAGAGCATTGTTACCCAAAATATGTGAAGCTGTTTTTACCAATCCACAAGGAAGTAAGTACAAAAAGTAAGAGGAAACATTTAGAAACATTCATAGCAAGCTGAGAGCAATTTCAGGTCTATTTAACCTAACAATTTAAAAAATGAACTCATATCTTGCATGTCTGTGTTTTTTTAATTTTTCTAGTAATTCATTTGTAGTATGTTTTATAAAAATATTGGTCTATGATGGATTGAGGAAAAAAATTGGTCTTCTCCACCAAGCGTTTGTGAAGCATTGACTAGAGGACAAAAGTGGAGATAGAGATGCAAAAAGAAGGCAAAGAGATGTGCTAGGAGGCCATTCCAGCAATTCAGGTGCAGGTGGGCAGAGAGGAATTAAAGGGGCATGATCCACAAGATTTTGTGACTGAGTGGATGTGTGTGGGTGGGGAGAGTGGGTTCTTGCATCAGAAGTCAATGCTGGTCATTAAACCCAAGATCCTCTTGCTGGGGCAGAAAATGAGCCAATTGTTACTCACCTGCTCTTTCATTTTTCATATTTTTCTAAGCCTCCAATAGTTCATCATTAGAGTAACACCTCACTCACAAGGGATGCAGCAGACTTTCTTAGATTTGTTAAATTTATTAGAATACATTTAATTAGAATTATCACTTTCATATATCAAAGTGCTTATGGGTTAGGATGGTTTTAAACGGGTGGCAGACACATTAGGGTTCATTGGACTTTCTCTTCCTTTGTGTACATTTGAAATTTTCCATAATAAATAAGTTTTTAAAAATAAATATTATAAACATGATAATGAGCCAGACATAACAAAGGACACAGTATATGATTCCATGCATATAAAGTTAAAAAAAAAACAGGCAAAACTAATCTAATGTATAAGAAGTCAGGAGAGTGGTTACCCTTGGTGAGCAGAGAGAAGGAGTGGAGGGAGCACATGGTACTGGGAATGTCCTATTCCTTGATCTGGACAATGGTTACAAGGGTTTGTTCAGCTTGTGAAAATTATTTTGAATTGTATACTTATTATCTGTGTAATCTTCAATACATATGCTATAACTCCGCAAAAAAGATTTTTAGAAGTTTTTTTGAAACGCCAATATATTGATTAAATTCATGAACTTACACATTTATCATTTATGCATCATATGTGTGGTGCATATTGAACAATAAAAAGATTTCAAAGTATAGTCTCAATTGTCTCAACCATGTAACACCACTATGAAAACAACATAGCCTAAAAATTATTCTAAGGTATTGCAAGCCCCAGTGGCAAGTCCCAATAATAATAGCGTTTACTGAAGACACTGGGTGCTGGCTGACTCTCTAGTTCTCTCACTCACCCTAAAAGATAGACGTTAACATTTCTAATTTATAGAAAAGGAATTTGTGGTTCAAGGAGTTAAGTGACTTCCCAAAGCCACAGAGCTAATCAGCCCGGATTCAAACACACATCTACCTGGCTCAGAAGCCTAAGTGTCTATTTCCATTTCACCACAATGATTTCCAAAACAAGCATCCAACAAATGTGCAAATTAAGTTACATGTTTATTTTACATTAAGCAGGCTGTTTGTTTAAATTTTGGTTTCTGTTTTTAACCAAAATAACTCAAAATGAAAACAAGTTGAAATTGTAAGCAACAGTTTACTTTAAAAAATTCCATTAACCTTATATGCACCAAATCTCAAAATAATTCAGCTACTGATCCTAATTCTCTTGTGCTTTCTAGAGCTTCATTGACTCTCTCTAAGCAAGTACTTTAGGGGTGATGCTAATTTTCCCATCTGAACTTAAGGTATATTTTATTCTGAAGAATGAGAGTTCTTTGAATCAGGCTGGGAAAAGGTATTTTCAAAACTCTTAAAACAAGATGACTCCTTGAAGAAGGGGTTTAATCCACATGCATGTGTTTGAATTGAGTCTAAGAATGTATGATCTTTCTGAATTCTACAAGTATTTGACTGGATGTTTATATACCCAGAACATAATCCTTTCCCATGGAATTTAACCAAGATTTTATGCCCTGGGAAATGAAGAGACCTGGACTTAATTCAACAAAAGCAAATGTGCACAGTAAAACAAGTTTAATGCTCAATCGCTGAATTTCAAAAGTTGATACACATTACAATCAATAGTAAGCAGTAATTCTTCTATTTTCCTAAGGAAAAGGAAAGAAAGACTGAAAAAAGGTCAGCGTTGGGACTCTACCAAGCCTTCAGGCTTACTTGTTCAATTTGGGTTCCTCCAAATGGCTGGCTTCCAGGGTATTTGCCAACGGGATGGTAAGAATGAGGTCTTTAAGTCTTGCTCAGGACAGAGAGGTCTTACAGCCTGTTCTAAACAGAGCTGTGAGACAATATAAATGTTCAAAGAAGGCCTGGGTTTTGGCAATTTATGTGAAGAACAAATTCCCTAAAAGGGCAAGACTCTTTGGAACTGCGCTATGGTTTCTATAATAGAAACGTAACCAAGTCCTTATATGGGACATAAACAAGAAAGCTTAATGATGCTGGAGCAGAGAATTCCACTTAAAAGAGGCACAGCTCAGAGCTACAGTCAGGTTGGAATATTCACCTATCAGTGGAAGCTTGATTATTGTAACTGGACAAAGCTGTCTGATTTGCAATAGTCAACAAATATTGAGGTACATACGTTGCTGGTGAGTAAAATCGTGATTTAGCTAATCAAACACAATAGCCATAGTGAATTTACATAAAACCCTGGTCACACATACTTGTCAGGTAGTTGAACAGTATTTTTTTAAATAAACAAATAATAACCCATATGAAAAGAATACAGTGAAAGGAATGGATTTCTTTCACAAAGAATGCTAAAGTAACCAAGGTTGAGAGAGCCAAATTATTGATATCTGGTTATAACAACGAAGATGTATGTTGAATAAAATTATTAAAAATAGTGTAAAGTGAAGCAATATAAAAAAGTTCAACATACAAGCAATTGGAGTTCCGGAAGGAGAGAAGAGAAAGAGTGGAACAGAAGATATTTAAAGAATAATGACCAAATTTTTGTCAAATTTGTTGAAAGATATGAATTTACAGATTTAAGAAGATTGGCAAAACCCAAATAGAATAAATATGAAGAAAAACATACCTAGACTCATCTTGTATAGGTGCTAAAAACCAAAGATAAAGGAAAAAAAAACTTGAACAGTGCCAAAGTAAACTATTACCTACAGACAATGATGTGAATGACCACTGTGGAGACAAGAAGTGGACAAACATCTTCAAAGTCTCAAAAGGAAACAAATATGTCACCCTAGAATTCTATATCCACAAAAAATATCATTCAAGAATGAAGGTAAAATAGAGACATTTTCAAAGCATAAAATTAAGAGGAATTTTTCTCCTGCAGACCTGTACTATAACAATCCTAAAAGAAACTCTTTAGGCTGAAGAGGAATGATACAAAATGTAAACTTGAATCTTCAGAAATGACTAACAAGCATTGGAAGTGGTAGAATTGTGGGTAATTTTTTCTTAAAGATTGTTTTCCTCTTACTTTCTTTAAAAGACATAATACTGTTTAAAGAAAAATTATAACACTGTCTTGTGGTATTCAGAACGTACATAGATGTAACTAACAACAACTACTGTTCTATGGAATTAACATACAACATACAAGAACCAGGTAAATGGGCCTCGAGAGTTACATGATTTCTATAAAACATGGTACAGTAGTAATGCTGTTTTAAAACATTCATAATAAATTGTTGGAAAAATAATGGTAAGCTAAGCCTAAATATCTAGACATTTGATCTTTTTGCTTCAATTCAATCTAACAACAATATGCAAGCAGATCTTTGGCAAGTATAGCTAAACACACAAGCCTATGGAATAGGAATTTGCAGGTCTTTTTAAATATTAAAACTCTGTGACTTTTAACTTTGAACTTCTCTGAAAGTTTCTCTTAATATCTATTTTGTTAATGCATTTGGGTTGCTATTTGAGATTTTAAACCTAATGAAGAACCCCTTATTGATAGGAGACAGGGGAGCCAAGCCTGACTTCACAGAGGGTAGTGGCATGGCGTGAGGACGGCCTGGTCTGCTCTTCTCTCAATCAAAAGCACTGGCAAAAAGTCAGTCTGGAACCTTCCCATAATAACTGACATTTAAAACCTTGCCTTTATTTCAAAACATAAACTGAGTCTATAAAGCAATTGCAAGATTTAAGAACTTTTTCAAACTCCTGATAACTTTCCATTTCTGGATTCTTGTTAAATGGTGGCAAAAAGTTGCAGTTACTTAAAAAAATATATGAAAAGACATCTACAATTGGAATAGAAATCAGCCAAGTAAGGCTAATTGATCAGTTCTGGTTATTGTCATCATGACAAAGGCAAATTCAGATGCTTTGGGAAGAGATGATCAAGAATCCTGAACTAAAATGGAAAACATCATATTTTTTTTAAGTTCTTCATCTATAGGTTGGCAAAGTAGAACTATCTGGAACTGGATTATGGCTGCCTCAAGTTACCTAGTCTACAGTAACAACCAGTAACCTTTAGAAGGTCTTATTCCAAGTTACACGTACACATATATTCCAAGCTTCATATATTACCTCATTTAATCTTCAGATCAATTAGCAGGATACAGCTAGTATCACCTGGACTTTACAGGTGGGAAGGAGAGTATGCCCAGCCTTCCAGGGTGTTGCCAATGGTGGAACCAGGATCCCTTCTATGTCTGTCTCAAAGGCCCATGCTTATAAACCTTTCGCCAGCTGCTTCTCTTTCCATGAAGGTATGCCCAATGATAATGATACCAAAGACACTAGGTAAATTTCCAGAGGCATTATTTCATCTCTGATCCTGCCCCTTTCTTCACAAGAAGAAAAATTGATTACTCTTTTTATTAGTTTCTTATAGTTGCTATAACAAAATATTACACACTGGGTGACATTTTCTTTTCTTTTTTTTGTTTTTGGTGAGGAAGATTATCCCTGAGCTAACATCTGTTGCCAATCTTCCTCTTTTTGCTTGAGGAAGATTGTCCCTGAGCTAACATCCATGCCAATCTTCTTCTACTTTGTATGTGGGATGCTGCCACAGCATGGTTTGATCAGCAGTGTGTAGGTCCGCACCTGGGATCCAAACTGGTGAACCCCAGGCCACTGAAGCAGAGTGCGCAAACTTAACCACTATGCCACTGGGTCAGCCCCCACACTGGGTGACTTTAAACAACTGAATTTTATTCCCTCAGAGTTCTGGCAGCTTGTAGTCCAAAATCAATGTATCAGCAGGGCCACGCTCCTCTGAAGGCTCTAGGTAGGAATTCTTCCTTGCCTCCTCCTAGCTTCCAGTGGCCCCTGGTAATCCTTGGCGTTCTTTGGCTTCTAGCTGTATCACACCAATCTCTGCCTCTATCTTTACATGGGCTTCTTCTCTGTGTGTCCTCTCTTCTTTTTATAAGAACATCAGTTACTGGATTCAGGGCCCATCCTAATCCAGCATGACTTCATCTTAACTAATTACATCTGCAAAAACCATATTTCTAAATAAGGTTACATTCTGAGGTCCCAGGTGGACATGAATTTTGGACACTATTCAGCCCACGGCACCCCTCAAAAATTATCACTCCTCTACGAACAGACCCAAATCTGATTCCACACTTTTTGTGGGAATTATTAAAGCTTGCATTTGGTTAGGGCTTTGTGGTTTTCACACGGTTTTATCTGACTTCTCTCTTTTGATCTTAAGAGCAACATTACACATAATCTGGGTAAGGTTATTAATCTCAGGTTTTGGATGATGAAACCAAGATTTTAAGTCACTTATCCAAATTCGAAACTCAGATCAATGACAAATCTGGAAGTGGAACCTACAAAGCATGACTTCAACTCAGTTTACTTTTCCAAACTCACCAGCCCCCCCACACAAGCGTTCATTCATTCATCAAAGATGTATGGCATTCTTATTCTATGTCAGGCACTGTTTTAGCTACTAGGAACACAAAGATACTCAAAACTGGCTCCCTGTCTGCAAACAGTTTGCAATCTAGAAGAAAAAATTGTTGTGAAACCCTCAGATTGTTTAAGATGGCCATATGCACTTCGTAGGAACAAGAATGTATCACACTTGTGAAAGAGTAAGTTTTTAAAATATAGCTTAATTCAAATTCTTATCCCTTTAATAATGTCACTCTCACGTGCAGAAGGAAGGAGTTGAGGAATAAACACTCTCGCGTTAGCATATGAGCTTAACTCCAGAAGCGTGTGAGTATGTGAATGGGTTTGGACATAGATGCTCTGCTTGTTTAGTTGTAGAAACTACTCTCCATCAGAACGACATTAACTTCTACCTTGTTTGTAAAGGTTTAAAGAGAACTGTCAACATCTTACACGAGTAAAAAGAGCTTGGCAAGCTAAGACTACACTAAATCCCTCATGGGACACTGTGCCCATTTAATGAATACCTTCTCCATGGACAGTAGCCTCTGTCCAACCTCCAACAACTGCCCGGGCTCCACACCTCTGGCTGATTCTTGTCCCAGGGCACTTGCTTGTACCAGGGGTCTTAACCATATCAGTCCCAACTCTGCCACCAACTAACATATATTTGTAATAAAATAAAATTCATTGATAATATAACCTATTCATCCACTAATATAATGTCTTAAAAACCAACATAATGCTATCATTGTAGCACAAAGAAATAAAAGGAAAGTAAATGACCCTAAAAGCACATGCATTTCAATATATCAGTGCTTGGCCACAGCTTCGCTAGAAGATACGGGAAGTCTCTGGATTCTTGTACAAATAAGGAGAACCACAGTGAGTGCCACACGCTGACGGAGGCACACTGCATCAGGACTCCTATGCTGGGACTGGTGTTGCATTAGTGACATTCTGAAATGGTGAATAATTCTTAGCAATGTTCTGAACAAAACAAAGTACACCCATGCCTCAATTTACAAGGCAGCTGTAGTCCTGGAAGGGTCAGTGTATCATAAAATGCTGTAACGCCCAACTCCTGCAGTTACATGTAAATGGAGTTTTATGTAGCTTCGGAACATTACAAACTGTTTCTTCACCTACATAAATGTCTGTTAGGGAAGATGAATCTTGGGCAGGATGTTCTACCTCTTTCCCACCATATTCCCCAATCAATGGAACAACCAAACCCCCACAAAATTCTAAACATATTCTATGGAGTGGTACTATCCCCCCTGAGACCCACTAGTTCATGGTCTCTGTTCTCTATTATATTCTGGACTTTGTCTATCTAACTGCCTATTTGTATTTATCAATACCTATATAGTGTTTACTATGTGCCAAGATATTTTATAAATATTAACTCAATCTTCAACAAAATTCTATGAAATATTATCATCATCATCATCATTATTATTATTATTATTCCCAGTTTACATAAGAGGAAACAAAGATTAAAATACTTGTCCAAGACCACAGAGCTAGTAAGGGGTAGAAGCTGGGATTTGGACCCAGGCTGTGTGGCATTAAAAGCAACACTCTACCCTATACCACTTTTAATGTACATAGAGATGCTCATCTCTAACATTTTCCGAAGGGATGCAGATGTTGCTCATCTATGCATTAGACTTCAAATAGCAAGGTACCACACTACATTCCCCACTGATGAAAACAAGGACCACACGTGCCCTATTCATTGCACATGTCCCTAACAGAGCCTTGGGTATATAATGAAGAGCAATCTAAATATTGTTGAATGGATGGATGAATAAATTCACTTCAGTAGCCCTTCAGCTCTGCTCATCATGGTATTGGCAGATGACTTCATTTCTTACTTTGGTAAGAAGTTTACAGCCATTGATATCAAGTTCCCACAAATTCCTTCCTATCTCCTCCAGGTTATTGCACAGCTCCACCCATCTCTTCATCCGAAAGTTCCTCTGTACTGTTCTCCTTCTGTCAGCCCTCCTTCCATCCTCAGGGGAGATGAGGCACCCCATCTTCTGTCACTTTTCTTTCTTCTTCACTCAATCCCTCATCTCCTCTGAGCTTTCTTCCCTGTCAACTAATCGATCAGCTCATCTTTCCTTCAACTCTATCATCTCCTAACACTCTGACCCTGTCTCTTCACTTGCTGTGGAGGCCCTATCCTAATGCTAACCCTAGACCCCTCATACCTGAAAGGATCATTATTCAGAATTACATAACACACTTTGCCTTCTGTGTCAAGGTTCCAACTGCTTTAAAAGGGAGATACGGATGACGAATATGTTCTGGGAATGACTGAGAATAATGTCACCTTCAGTAAAGTGGATTTAAAACAAAGTTTAGGACAGGTGGGCCAAGGCTTCATAGCAGCCACTTGCCCTCAGGTAGACTAAAGTTATATAGAGAAAGGGAGTAAGTCAAACCACCTCAGCAGTGAGCCGTGTACACAGGACATATCTGGGAGGACATCTCTGGGAGGCAGGAGAACAGGATTGGGGACAGTCTGCTACTGATTGTGTCACATCAGGGAAACTGATTGACATTACCATTTTGGTTTGTTCAGGCTTCTGAATGTTCCACTGATAGACTCAGAGCTCTAAGTCCTTGGGTTTCTAAATAGCCATAGCAGATGGTAAATATTTTTGTGTTCATGTTTAGTGAGGGAAATATTCTGAATTTCTCTCTATTGGGCTTCATCACTTTTTGTGTGGTTCTGTAATTTAAGTTTAAATATGAGCATTCGTGAGGCCATTTCTTTGGCCTCTTTGAGGGAGAGACCTTCTACTTTCCAGAAAACTACCTTGAGCTGAGTGGACACCATGAACAGTGATCAGATTTCTATTTCTACTTAAATATACCCACTTTCTATATTCACTCAGAATTGCATTTTGAAACAGATTCATCCCTGAATTCTGTCTCTGTTTTAGAAGTCCCTCTCAAGCTGTAGAGACCAAAACAGAACACAACAAACTCTGCTTTGGCTTTTTGAAAGACAATGTCATAATTCCAGCATTGTCCCAGATTCCTGTTTGTTTCAAGTTTCAAGAGCAAATCCTGCAGCCTGATGCTCAATGTGAGATCCACAATGCCCTTAGGTCTGCGTTTGTGCTCTCTCTTCTTTCTCTAACCCCAAATTCCATATTCCAAATAGCTTTGCTAAATTCATTCTGTGACTAGAAGTCTGCATACAAAAAGCATGGTGGGTGCTTTTAGTTCCATTATAAAGACTCCCTAAGTGAAAAACATACAGTTTACATAAAACTTTGCCAAGAACTCCCAAATATGGCAGTTCTTCAACTGTGAGAGCCTTCCAGTTTTTGTGAACTTATGTCCTCATGTCCTATAATCACGTAAAATGTCAAAAGGATCTTAAAATATCAGCTAATTTTAACAAACTCCTCAAAATCACATAAATAGTTTTTTTAAATAAAAAAGAATAAGAAGAAGCAAAGAAATCTCAATCCTGAATTATTGAGCAATCAGGGTATCAGCAAATTAACTCGGCATAAAGTAGATATCTCTCTCATACTCATGGTGCGTGTACTGCCCCCTCCTGTGAATTAAAAATAATATATATATAAAAATATATACAGACATAAAATTTAAAATATGGTAGATTATCTAATATTTTGGCTTATTTAAGTACTTTCCAAAGATCTTCAGGCTGCCTTCCAGGGTTGGTCATTTTGTGCAAGTTTTGGATCCCAGCCCAGAGCACTTGATCTATGTAACCAAAACCATGCTGATGGACACAGAGCATCCAGCAAATTCAAGTTTGTCAAGACAGACCAAAAGCTCTCAATGTTCACCACCCAGTCTGAACCTAGGACCGTTGAGGGAGAATTCCAAACGGATGGCATAATTTAGGGCTGTTGTGCTCCAAGGAGAGTGGGGGCAGTGAACTGTAAGCTATCTGAAGGGTAATAACTGGCCTTCACCACCTTACCAAAACAGATTATGGCTCTGTCTGGCTGTAATTCAAAGCTGCCCTATGTCTTGCTCTGCAACATGACTTGTTGTCTCTAATCCTTCAGTAAACAACAAAGATGCTCCCCAAACATCCTAGCTTCAAAGTCATCCAAGTATTTTTTTCACTTTTTTTCTCTGTTAGCTATTTAAGTCTTCAAGTTCCTATGGCCTTTTGAGACCAACAAATTGATTCAGAAATGTAAGAAGCGGATACATACAAGTGGGTGCCTATGGGTTGGCTTTTATTTATAGTGTGGTGGAAGGTGGGAGGAGAAAGGGCTGATAGGAGTTTTCAGGAGGTCAAGAGATCAGAAAAACAAAACAATCTTCCAAATGCCCTCTAACTCACATGGTAAACATGGAGATTCTGCATTAGGCCCAGCTATGTAAAGCAATCTTAGTCCTGAAGAAGCTGGCGTGGCATGGGGAAGGAAGAAGTCTTTCTTAGCCAGTAAGGAACTAGACGGTGGGAGCCATAGGTCAGCAATAACTGCACCATTTTCAAGTTAGCTTGGCTTTTTCTACAGTCTTAGCTGCCCCGCAGACACAATCCCCAAGCAAGAAAGTGTGAACAGTCTCCCAAATAAGTTGAAAGGGGTCCTGGGCCTTTTATATATCTGAGAGGAAAAAGAGAAAGTTAAATAGCATATAACCCCCCAAACCACCATCCCAAACCCCAGGATTGCTTAATGGTAAACTCAAAGGCCACGTCAGAGAATATTATCACATGAAAAGGAATGAGGCTACACAGGTCCTTGAAACAGAAGACATTAGTCCTAAGAGGGGGGAAAGCAAGGCTGTAAAATGTAGCTTGAGGCATAATTCAGTAGCCTTTTAATGAAGGAAGACATAGCTGCTTTCATAAGCACATAGTGGACTCATTTCTATTGTCATTATCTGTACATCACTCCCAAAGCCGAAACATTACGTCTAAAACTGCTCTTTACTTCAACCACCTTTATCTTGTGCTTTTCAGCAGCTTTAATCAGAAGGATTTTTAAAACACATTTATTATTGTCCTTGCTTTGGTTGAGTGGTTAATGATTAAATTATATGGAAACTCTTAGTTGTGGATGCTAAATTGGACTGGGACTCTCTGCCCAGTAGGAAAATGACTTTATTAGTATTTCCTTGCTGAACTCTGGAAAATAATTGCATTGTTGAAGAGAACTACCTCCAAAAGAATTATGAACTATCTGCTTACATGGGTAACTGGTACAAAGTCAGCAAGATCATAACTTTTGAAAATCTAAGCTTTTCAGTTTTTATTACAAGTCATGTTAAATCTAATCACATTTCTTGCCTGTGGGCAAAGGCACACACACAGGGACACACACACACACACACACAACATCATCATCACTACCTACCTCTACTTCCACCTTTGCTTAAATTCTTCACTGACATCGATTGCATTTAAGATGTCATCAAATCTGGCCAACAGGGCAGGCTTTATCCCAGCCCCTGTTCTGGCTTTACCATTCCCCAACCTTCACCTTGTGTTCTGGACTTCTCTCAGCTCCTCAGACTTGCTTTGCTGCCTCCTGCCACAGAGCCTTTGCATGTTTGGTCTCCTCTGATTACAAAGTTCTTTTCCCAGCCCACTTAGTACCCTCACCACATTGGGCAATTAGCTCTTACTCATCTTCTGAGCTTAGATCACTTCCCAGTAGCCCTTTCCTGCCAGCCACCAGCATCAGACTGAGGCAGGTCCTTCTGTAGTCACAGGTGTCTCTCCTCAGTTGGGAAATGCACATGCATTCCTGCCATTATCTAAGCAACATCTTTGTCCCTGACCACCCAGACTGTAAGCTCCATCAAAGTAGCGATGGAAGAGATTGCTTTTGCTCATTACTGTAGCCTCAGCCTCTCGTGCAATACTCGGCCCAATAAACTCTTCGGTGAATTAGTGAATACACTTTTTATCCCCATCAGGCTTTGAGACAGCATAGAGTGGTTGAGTACCAGCAGGAAACATGGTGTACCATCTAAAGGGCACCTGGAGAGGTGTTAGTAGGTGGAGGAAGGGACTCAAGAAGGGAGAGACCTTGTTTTCCAACTCTCAAATTTGCAAAGAAATAAAAAATCCATAATGTCCATTTTTGGTATAGCTTTTATGGCAGCAAAAGTGAACATTTAAATTTTCACATACTTTAAGGAAGTATTTTCAGTTAAGAACTCTAACATAGGTACGAGAACGTTCTTTGGGAGTCTCTGCATGTGTGGTGGAACTGAAACTTGAAAGTGCTCCCAATGTCCTTTCATGGGTAAATAAACAATGGTATACTCCTGGGAGGGCATATCATTCAGCCATCAGCAAACAGAGAACAGTGCCTTTCGCCAAGGTTGGAAACTGCAGAGAGAGAGTGCCTTTCGTGTTATGTAAATCTTTACGCTGTGAGTTTTCTATTTTACATTACTTTTATAATCCTCAAACACAATAACAATGAAAATTACTACCCCATGAGATTATCAGTACAGAAGTGGAAACAAGAATAAGCACGGTGATTTGACCACTTCATTTTATAAATTGGAACAAACACACTCAGGCACATGTCTATTTGGCAATGATAACAGAGCAGAAAGGAAAAGTCTGAAGCCAGACTCCCACTTCAGTGCTCTTTCTACCAATCATATTCCCTTGATGTGAATTTTATTTAGAATAAAATGTATGTAAAATGTTTAGATATTCTTTTTGAAGAAACTATATATCAATTAATATAATAAACCAAAAATTCAGATGCTCTTCTGAAATTTTTAAGTTGACTTCTCATTAATTTATGCTCAAAAGGTTTTTATGTTCTTCAAAAGGAAGTAGAACAAAATCCTAGCTTTTCCAAATGTACAAGGAACGGAGTGTCCTCGTGACAATTCTTGAATTTTGCTGCCGTGCAAATTATATAAAACAGGCACGTCTACCACCAAAAGTAAAGTAAAAACATAAATATTTTCAGTAAATATAGACCTTGTACCTATGTGTACTAGAGTGAAGGTTGCTGATAGCACAAAACCGCTGAAGAGAATTCAAATATCAATTAATACTCAAAGCAATGACATTCATATTTCAGCTGCTCGCACTTGCTAATAAAGGAAATTAAGAAGTCTTATAAGATGAAAAGATATTAATAGCTTAATGAAGATTGACCTAAAAAGCAGATTTTTATTTTAACTCAAGATAGAATTATAGATAATGAACTGCTTTGAATAATTTATTTTAGGAAAATTGATACACCAAGAGATTTTGCAATCTTTTCCAACCATAATTCATGGAAGCATTGCAATAGATTTCAAGGGGAAGTGAAATAAACACATCTTCCAGTGTAAAATACAAAATTAAGAGAAACTTAAAGAAATTTCAGCAACCAAACACAGCATGGTTAATATTCTCCTGTTTTATTTCATCAACACCCATTTTTCTGCATCCTTTCCTTTTCTGTAGACTTTTATAGAATTATCCACACCATCTATAATTTCATTTGAATATAATTATGTGTAGAGAAACTTAAATATCAAATTCAGTAAAATTTGTTAATGCTCATCACTGGCACTTTTCTCATAGTAACCAATGAACTCTCCCACTTGAATGATCCAGAATGCTGTTACTCAGACAGAGAGATGAGGGTAGACCAACATTTCCCAAGAGAAACACAGGCATGGAGAGTTTGAAGGGATTGAGATTCCAACAAGTCCAACTTTCCTAAGTCTGATGAGCCTGTAGTCATGCTGGCCACTCCTTCTATCTCATCCACCCTTTCACTGGATCCTTCTCACTCTTTACAAAGCAAAGCCATGCCCCTCATCCAACCAGAATCTTTCTAAGGGACATTATCCTTTGACACCAAATGAAGCGATATAATAGCCTCTTTCATCGAAGGCATCCTAAGCTTGTTGCGGTGCTTTGAACGTTCCCTGCATCCATCATAAGTATGTTCTGCGTCCATATATGTCATAGAATATGGCAGTGGGACGGCTAACAATTTCCACTTATCACACTTGCCTCTTCCATCCCCTCCTATTGAGAATGAAAGCATCCATCCTGAGGGAGAGTCCCACCAGAACATATGGAAACAAAGTGAGAAAATGTCTTGACAGCAGCAGAGTTACTTCACCAAGGCAAAAAGGCAAGGCAAAGCTTCATGACTCTTCTGTCTCACATTCAGAATTCATAAATGAGATGAAGGGACTTGCCTGGGAGTGCAGTGGTTAAGTTCATGTGCTGCTCTGCAGCAGCGAAGGGTTTGGATCCTGGGCTGGACCTAGCATCACTCATGAAGCCATGCTGTGGTGGCATCCCACATAGAAGAACTAGAAGGACTTACAACTAGGATATACAACTATGCCCTGAGGCTTTGGGGAGAAAATAAAAAGAGGAAGATTGGCAACAGTTGTTAGCTCAGGGCCAATCTTCCTCACCAAAAAGCAGACTCTAAACAAACAAACAAAAAAAAGAAATGAGATGAAGATCACCACAGTACGTATTAACATGTTTATTTGAATTGAAAAATGAAATCAGACTTTTTCTGACAATGAGGTCTGGGTTTCCCAATTAGATTATGTGATGAATATTTCCCATAAATTGAATGAGTTAAAACCGTAGCTCCAAGGTTTGGATAGACATAAAATTATGATACAAGTTTTTCTCCAAAGAAAATATTACATAGTCAAAGTCTATTGAAATTACCAATATTTTGATTATCTGAAGCCTTTCTAAGTTATACATGCTGCCTCTATGTGAAAGACTAATTGGTACAGAGAATGATCTCTTGATGTCTTTCCCAAAATTGAGAAAGTAAAAGACCTCAATAGCGGTACACAAATCCTTTTACAAGTCAGGTTGTTTCCAGTTCTTTAAATTTAATAAAACTGAAAGAAAGTCTAAGTTGTTAGCCAATGGATTAATAAAATGACTTTTGGTGATAGATCAGTGATGATAGTTTTTTGTATATAATTTAAAATTTCAAAGATTTGAGATGCATAGCTATAAAAAAAATACTTCCATTACCATCCATTTACTTATGTGAGCATATGTTTCAACATGTACATTAATAAAAGGAATACTATTGATGTTGAAACTTATTTCATTCTAGTAATCATAATTTTCACCCTAGACATATGACTTTTTTAAAAAGAGCCTTGTTCATCTATTTAAGAGAGATATTTCCAATAGTTTTATTTTTATATTAAAAATTATTACAATCTATGTTACAGGATATTTAATAATTATTTATCAAGAAACAGTTGTTTTTGTCAATTTTAACAAATAGTAATAGAAATATTCCATCCAGAATAATGTTTTCAACTCTTAGAGATTATAATCACAGAATTTTTTTAATTCACATATAAATACACACACATACATATATACTTTTGTTGCAGAAAAATATGATAAACTAACCAGTACAAGAATTTCAAGTACAGATATATTATGTTAGATTAAAATTATATGGTAGAAGTATTATAGAAGTTCAAGTGGAAGCAAAATAATTATAAATCTCTTGTTAAAACAGAACTTATTTATGCATTTTCTAATTGAATAATGTTGGCATGAAATACCTATGGTGTTTGGATTCCATCAGATACATTAAGGCTTACCAAACAGTTATATTTCTAACATTCATATTTATAATATAGCCAGAATTTACATATTTTGTGACTATCTAAACTTCGAATGAAAAAAATGTAGATGTTAACTTAAACATTTGTGAAGGGATACATAGATTTTCAAAATTTTTTTCGAGGGTACTTTAGCTAAAACGTTTGATCACCTTGGATCTGAAAGATCAGGCTAAGTGAGGTTCAAGTCTCTTCTACCCATGATGTGTGTCTCTAGGAGAAGTAGGTCAAAGTTACGAGACCGTGAAACATCACTAGCTACGGACTTGCTTTCCTGCGGAAATTGCCTGTGTCAGTTTGACTGTGTGTTTCTGGCCGACATAAAAGAATCAGAAGCTTCCAGAGGGAAAGGAGCACGCTGTGTTCTTCTTTAGTAGAACTCCTGAATCTGGTATGTAACTCAATTACTTATTGAATAAATGATTATGTTTCTCTTGGGTGGTCCTGTTTTATTATAAACTGCCCTTTTGGTGGGAGTGTAAACTGGCAGGTATTTAGCAGAATTCAAACTGTCCTTTCATAATTTCAAGTCCACACAGTTTTGACTCAACAACTCTACCTCTAAGAATCAGTACTACAGGAATACCTTAACATGAGCACAAACATGTGTGTAAAAGAATGCCCATCACCGTTTTCACCAAAATAAAAGAGAAACAATCTAAACGCCTTCAAGAAAGAGATCTGTAAAACAAACAACAGTGTAGACAAACTACGGAATTATTAAAAGTCATTAAAACTTGTAGTAACAAGATAGAGTTATATACACAGACATGGAAAGACGGGCTTGATTTCTTGTTAAATAAAAAAGGAAAATGCAGAAGATGCAGAGAGTGATTCTATTTTTTTTACAAATAAAGAAAAATTATGCATCTGGACATACACAGACATTCAGTTTATTTATTTGGGGTTATGTGTGGTAAGTAAGCATTTTGGCTTCAAGTACACACTCCTGGGTTCAAATTGCAGCTCAGTCTTTCACTAACTGTGTGAGTTTGCACAAATTACTTTTGACTTCTCCCTGTCTTGTTTTCTCATCTATAAAATGGGGGTGGATCATAGCACCTGCAGTAGAGAGGGTTGTAAAATTTACACGGTGAATGTGTGCAAAAGCACTTACAGAGCTGGGACAAACACTCATGTATGTTAGATATGATGATTATATGTATATGTATGATTTCCTCTTTCTTAGAATAGAATGCTAATAAAATGCTATTTTTACTTAGAATAAAATCCTCTGTATAGCAACACACCAAACAGGTCCCACTGATGACTTCGGTGTCAGTCAGGAAATGAAAAGAGAACTATACTTTTTATTTCACATATTTCCAATACAGACGCCTCTGGTTTTTCTTTTCCAATAGGAATTATGACTTTGTAATTTGAATATTATCAACTACTTTCAATAAGCAAGTACTACCTTTTCCAATTTTAAAAAATGACAGAAACATATTTTTAAGTGTAGAGAAGAAAAAAAATACAACAGCAGAACTACCATAAGATGACACATTCCTTTTCTTTTCCTAAATTACATTTTACATATACCCATTGTTTTAGAACAATAACTAACTCCTCTGAGGACAAACGCTACGTTTGCCAAGGAAGGTTATTTCCTACTTTCACTTACAATGAGAAAGTCATTCGGTTGCTGAACTGCAAAACTGCATCCTGGTTTGTCCCTGTAAACTGTTCATTTTATTCTACAACTGTTGACAAACCTCAAGGTGAAACACAACTTGTAACCTCAATCTTATTTCAAGAAAAGAAAAAAAATCCCTTTTCTTCTGCCCTCAAGTTTAATTAAAATAGCAATCAGCGCTCCTCGGTCAGGGCGACTGCCCCTTGAAGCCCATCTGTACGGTGTGTAGAACCACTTCTTCTTTCATGTTTTCTCTGCCACAATTAATCATCGTCTCCAAAGTCAACTGCTAGCAAAGCATTTTTAGAAGCAAACACATTAGTTCAATCTTGACTACCTGATGATAATCTTCCCTCAAAAAGCCAAGACAAAAACTGAGGAAAATTTTAATATCACGCAGGACCAAAATTTCTTCCATTCTCTGTTTTACTTAATTGATCTGTGGCTTGGGTTAAACAAATGCAATTCATCAATAAAATGCTTATTTTGCACACTAGCTAATCTAAAACAGTATTCTCATTTTTTATTATTTTCAATAATCTCATGAAATAAAAGAAAACCATTTCTTTAGGCCTCCTTTCTAATCAGATTTGCAAATCTCCGTATATTTGATAGCTGTACAACATGTGCATGAAAAAGTCCATATAAACTCCTTGGGAGAGGGACTATATTTTCCTATTCCAAGAGCAATTCACATGACATTTATGAAACAGATGGAATGATAGTAAGCACAAGTCTATGGTTTATTAAGTCTTCTGTGTGTTTAGTGAGATAAAGCCTGTTAAACCCTTTAATTGACTTGAAAAAAAACACACTACATCAACATAGACAGGGAACTATTTGTTTCCCAGCAGCACTGTCCTAGTGATGGAATGAACCAAGCATGTCTATGCTTTACTAATATACAGAAAAATGACCATCTCCTCCCTTCTCCATCCACTGCCAGCCCTCATCAAAGGTTGTGTCCACAATCACCTTTTAAAAAGCAGACAGGTTTTCAGAGTTCCTGATTTTAACTTAATTGTAAAGTAAAAAGGAATTACTAAAAAAAAACAATTTTACCTTCTAATCCCGCATTCCAAGAATTTTTTAAGTGTATGGAACAAGTCATTGGGACCTCAGAAGAGGACCTACAGCGTCTCAGGAAATAAAATAGAAAAACAAAAAGAGGGACAGTTGTCTACAGTTCAAATACCTATATACCCTTTGGCATCCTGACAATGGGAAACTAACATCCAGATGTTCTGACAATGCCTCCCAGCACAATAACCTCACCCAAAAAGCCAACCTCCCCAACCTCCTCGTCCCATCAGCTTGCAAATACACATCAAAAGTATACCAAGAGTAGGACTCAAATGTTAGCACCTGAAAACATTTACCTACAATTCCAAAGCTGTAGTACAGGTAGAAAAGGGAGCAGTTACTGAAAAAGGAATACAGTATTAAAGAGAAATAAAATAAGATGCTGTCAAAGAAAATACTTCTTCTGGGAAGCATTGATTATGAGATATAGGGATTCAACAGCATCCCTTCAGTCACTCAACTAGTATTTTTTAAGTGCCTACCTGGGGCCGGCCACTGAGTCATCACAGATGGTAAAATGGATCAAGCTCCTCTTCTTAATGATGCAATGATTCACTAAGAGTGTAGGATTTACAACATATTTTCCCTTTCTGTTTAAGGAGGACAGAGTCATGTGATGCTCTGCACGGTCTCTTATAACAAACTAGATTTGAAAACGGGTGGCAGTTCACTGCAATTTATTCATTGTATTTCTTAGGGTCAACTTAAAGCTAACCTTCCATTGTCTTCCCTTTAGGACTGTATTTCCAATATAATTAGAGCTTTCTAAGGCAGAATTAACTCATTTCTGCCTTTTTTTTTAATGTTTTATAAATATCATTATAACAACAGAAGAGAATTTTAAAGAGAAAATAAATCACCATTAACACCACCGTTATAATGCAACAGCTGGCTTCATTTTTGAATGTCCTTTTCCAGTCTTTATCTATACACTAACATATTTTATCTGTTTATTATAAGAGTGAAAGCATAATTTGTTATTCTGCTTGGATTTTTCCCTAATTTTATATCTAAATACTTCCATATTGCTTCCTCTTTTAAATGTATTTCTCATGGTAGTTCAATAATTCATTTTGCTGAAATACCATGATTTACTTTTATTTTTTGCAACTTTGTATCATTCAACTCATGTCCAATTGTTTCAGTCTTGAAAATACTATAGTGACTATCTTTGTGCATATTTACCTTTTTTCTTCTTTTCAAATATTTTCTTAGGATACGTTTATATGATTCAGCATAGCAATTCTGATAATTCTTAATATTTATCATTCTTAGGAGTAAAAGTAATTAAAAACTCAGTGTGTTAGCTAAAACACAGGGCAAGGTATTACTTATTTTGTATTTCAGATTATTTTAGGCAGAAGCAAAATCTAGATGCAGCTTCAAAAACTACATTTTATTAATTTTACCCAAAGATGATATTATACAAGAGACTGATGATTTCCAAGTTAGACTGAGGATATTTCATTTAAAAATGTAACAAACATGACGATACTTCCATACTCCATTATTAAATTACCTATCATTCCTGTTTCACTTTACTGAATCCTGCAGTTCTGAAACTAAGTAAATTTAATAGAGGGGCAGTATATAAGACTTAGAGGTCTTATTCAAAATATTGGCAATATATACTAATGATTAAAATGTAAAGAAGATAACAAGAAGATGAAAGAAGGGTGAAAAACACTAGAAGAATCTTTGGCTTAAAAAGAAAAACCGCTGAGCTAACATCTATACAAGTCATGGGTAAGAAAAAGAACATGCTCAAGTGTGTTCTTTTCATATTCTCTTCTTCTGTGAGAAAAGGTCAAAGCTGGATTTGCAATGAAAGTTATTATAGGATGATTTTAATTGATTCTTGAGCTTGCTTAACCTTACTTTTGTCAAGTAGATGAATTTAAGAAACCATGGTATTACGTAATAAAACATTGAATAGAGGGGCAGCCCTGTGGTGGAGTGAAGTTCAAGCATTCCACTTAGGTGGCCCAGGGTTTCGCTGGTTTGGATCCTGGGCACGGACATGGCACTGCTCATCGAGCCATGCTGAGGCGGCGTCCTACATGCCACAACTAGAAGGACCCACAACTAAAATATACAACTATGTACTGGGGGGCTTTGGGGAGAAGAAGGAAAAATAAAGAAAATAATAATAAATTTAAAAAAAAACATTTAATAGGAAACATTAGCCAAGTTTTGTTCATACATTGAAGGTGATCTAACTATATATTATTAATCTAATTTTCATGTTTTTTATCATGGATAATTTTCACCACACACAAAAAGGTAACAGAATAGTCTTAAGAACACCCAGAGCCATAAACCACCCTCAAAACCATTCACCTGGGGCGCATTGGTTCCATCCACATCCTCCTCCCAGGCATCGCAGAACTATATCTGTAAATAATTCAGAATGCATCTCTAAAGGTGTGGACTCTTTCTTTTTTTTTTGTGAGGAAGATTAGCGCTGAGGTAACATCTGCTGCCAATCCTCCTCTTTTTGCTGAGGAAGACTTGCCCTGCGCTAACATCCGTGCCCATGTTTCCTCTACGTTATACATGGGATGCCTACCACAGCATGGCTTGCCAAGTGGTGCCACGTCCACACCCGGGATCCAAACCAGTGAACCCTGGGCCACTGAAGCTGAACGTGTGAAATTAACCGCTATGCCACCAGGCTGGCCCCAACTCTTTCTCTTAACATAACAAAAACATCTTAAAAGTCAGCAATAATTCCTAAATATCATTAAATACTCAATGTTCAAATTATCTCACAAATGTCATAATTCTAAATAATTTACAATCTCAATAAAGGCTATACATCTCAATTGGTTAAAATGACTGGTAAGTATTTTAAACTATAGTTTCCCCTTCTGTCTTATTTTTTTCTTGCAGTTTACTTGTTGACTAAACCAATTTGATTGTCCTGTGTCCTATAGTTATGTATGGTGCCTATCGTATCCCCATGGACTTGTTTCTCTTCTCACTTTTCCAATAAATCAGTAGTTGGACCTAGAGGCTTCATAAATGTCAGGTTTGATTTTTTTTTTTTGGCAAGACTACTTCATAGGTAGTGTATCAACAAGACTTTTAATTACAGAAATGTAATATGTGCGTGCTAATAAAGTTAGAAGCCGGAGAAGAGCCAGATACGAAAGTCGGACAAGAAAAAGCTCATTTTGCTCTATTTCAGCAAGTTTTGGAACATTAATTACCTTCCACAGTCCTGCTATATTTCATAGCAACATTATTAAGTGGACTGTTACAAATAATCTAATTGTTTTACTTTGTCTTTCTTGATTATTATAATCGACAAATTTACCACAAATAATTTAAGGCAAGTTCAAGATGGATATTCAATTTAAATTCAAAACATATTTCTAGGATAATAACTTATTATCACAGATGACAAAAGCAGAGTAAGATTAACTGAGCTCAATGCCAGAAAAGTAGAAGCAACCAGTATTGTCAAATAAGCGGCAAGGAAGACAAAAAAAAAATGATGGAAGGGGAATCTTTTAAGATAGGAAATTGCCAATGTGATGTATAGTATGTGCTTTATAAATATTTGTTGAATGAATAAGGACAATAGATTTAGGATGAATGGAATGTCCCAGAAGTGTGCTCAGTAAACAATTCTGTCTCCTTCTGTGGGAAATGATAAGATGAATGATGAAGAATGATCACAACTCAAACTTCCTTCATTCTAATCTCTCCATTTGTGGCTCAAGAGCTGAAGAGCCCTTGATCCTCCTCTGGTTCTTCTATTACTTACTCAGTTGTTCCTCATCCCTCACATCCAAGTTCTCTTTTTCCACAGTTCACCTTCTTTCGAACCCATTCCAGGCTTTCATTTTTAGGAAGAAAAAGACAAACTTCCATTTTGTCTTAGGTTTGTTTCCCCCAGAAATAGACCTTGATTCAAGGATCTGATTGTAAGTAGACTATCCCAAGATGACCGCAGGGAGCGCTCAGAGGACAGTTGAGAAGTGAGACAGGGAAGGGAGGAAACACAATGAAGGGTGTTCTAATGAACATGTTACTCACTGTGGGGAAGTGGGGCTGCGATAGCGTGATTTATAAGAAAAATACATATTTGGTCATTCAGATGACCAAAATATACTTCTCCTATATGTTTGGTCTTTGTCCATGTTTCCTGACTCACAGGTCCCAAGCCCTTGGGATTTCCTAAATCTTGAGAATGACAAAGGTGTCTCTTGTTATGTTAATGAAGTGACTTTTGGACCCAATCCAAGGATAGGGGCTGGTTGCCAGGAGAACCAACCATGTGATTAGAGGGTTAGAACTTTCAGTCCCACCTCCTGACCTCCAGGAAGGAGAGAGGGCCTGGAGGTGGAATCAATCACCAGTGGCCAATGATATATATGATCATGACTATGTAATGAGGCCTCCATAAAAACCCAAGAAACAGGGTTTGGAGAGCTTCCAGGTTGGTGAACACAGAGACTAGGGAGAGTGGAGCACTGACAGAGGGCATGAAATCTCTGCACCCTTTCCCCATACCGTGCTTTGTGCATCTCTTCCATCTGGCTGTTTCTGAGTTATACTCTCTTATAATAAACCAGTGATCTAGTAAATAAAATGTTTCTCTGAGTTCTGTGAGCCTTCCAGTAACTTAATTGAACCCAAGGAGGAGGTTGTGGGGTCTTTTGATTTATAGCAAGTTGGTCAAATGTACAGGTAACAACACGGACTTGCAACTGGTGTGTGAATTGACTTGCCAAAAAGGGGGTCATTGGAACCTCCAATCTATAGCCAGTTGGTCAAAAGCCCAGGTGACAACCTGGGCTTGTGACTGGCATCTGAAGTGGGGAGGGTGGGAGAGAGGCAGTCTTGTAGGACTGAACGCTTAACCTGTGGGATCTGATGCTGTCTCCAGGTAGATAGTGTCAGAATAGAGTTGCATTCTTAGACAACTTACTGCTGTCTGAAAGCTATTTGGTGTTGTGGGGGAAACTCCCCTGATACACACAAATTGGGATGGGAATCTGGACATTTTTAGGGGCTGAATTCTGCAGGGGAATTCTTGAAAACTGTGTGAAACTTGCTTCTGGGTTGTACCAAGGGAAGGGCAAAGAAGTTAGGGGATTTATTTTAAAACTCCCATCTATAATCTTGTTGGTTATTCCCCTTAGAAATACTTGTCCTTCAATCTTCAAGGAAATATTCTCCAACTTTTCTCCCACATCTCATTGATTATTCTTCAGCAGGAGGCTGGCTCCTTCTCATTACACTCCTTCAAAAGTTCTATCAATCAGGAACCTGGTTTTTCTTGTGCCTCTCTGTCTGGACAACCTCATCCTCTCCCTTTTCACCACTACCATCTACGCTCTGGTGATATATACTTCTTACTCTTTTCGAAACTGCAAACTCATCTTTCCCATTGTACTCTGACATCGCCACCTAAATAGTTAGGCAGGCTCCTGAACTCAGTTCAAAGCCAATTGACTGTCTTTTTCCCTTCATCACCACACTGGAAATCATTTAAAAAATAAAATAAAACAAAACCATTTCTCCTTCCTAGTTCTCCATCCCATTTATGACATCGCCTTCGATCTGGTTACTCAAACTAGACCTCACCACCTCATCTTTGCTTCTTTCTCTTCCTTATTCTCCATGCTAAATTTGTCATCAATTCCATCTATCTCTTGTGCTTCTCCCACATTCCTGTTACTACTACCATTGTTCAGACTTTGAACTGCATTCTCAACTCTGTAGTGATCATTACTTTCTCCAGATTGCAAATGATAATCCATATAACTGTCGGATTAATCTATATAAAACATACAATGGGGGGCCATCCAGGTGGCACAGCAGTTAAGTTCACCATTCCGCTTCAGCGGCCTGGGATTCGCCAGTTCGGATCCCAGGTGCGGACCTATGCATCACTTATCAGGCCAGGCTGTGGCAGGCATTCCATGTATAAAATAGAGAAAGATGGGCATGGATGTTAGCTCAGGGCCAGTCTTCCTCAAAAGAAAAAAGAAAAAATACAATGGATAAGCCCATCCAGCTTAACCTTTTCTCCTCCATAATCACCATTCACTGTTCACCACATACACCCTATAATATTTGCCATTCCCCAAAGAAACAAAGTGCACCTGTAACCACAGGCCCACTTAGAGCCAGTTCGAACAGATCCCATCTCTTATCAACAAAGTGATTAAAGATTGTCTTTCAGAAAATCTGCAGTCATGTAGCCAGAGTATGCACAGAAGAAGATATCAAGACCTGAAATGACCGCAGAACCAAAGATCCTCCTCCCCATGGAACCGAAGGACCAGGACAGGACCAGAACTTGAAAGCTGGACTCTTATCAGAAGCAAAGGGTCCTCATTCAGGAAGATCTGGTGTTAAAATTCCTTCTCCACCTCACCAAAAATGTTTAGAACCCTCTCATAAATGTTTAAAACCTTACCATGAATATTTGAAGCCCACCAGTCAAAATCTGTCGTGCCAGAGTTTCTGCATGCCAGTCTATTCTCCCTAACCTCTTAAATTTCTCCCCAAATCCTGAATCAGGGAGGCATATCTACAGACACACACACCCTGTCTCCCTGCAGATCGATCTCACAGAATAAAGCTGATCTCTTTTCCCAAAGGATGATGCCACGATGACTTGGCTGTTTATGTTCATCAGGCAAAAGAACCCCAATTTTGTGCAGTAACACACCTGTGATTCAGTTCTTTGTCCCCCTTCTACCTGAAATACACCTCCCTTGAAGACCGAGACCAAATTCTACTTTCTCTGTATGTCCTTCCTCATCTCTGCTCCCCCATTCACTCCCTAAACCTCTGAAAAACAGATTGATCTCTCCCCTGTGCTCCCTCAACACATTATTCATGATTCTGGAATATCACTCATCATATTATCTGATGTGGTCATTGTTGTAGACAATCTCCTTCTCTCTATTATGAAATTTCTATCTGTGTGTGAAACCCCAGAACACAATACATTGCCTGGCACACAATTTACTCTCCATATATATTATTAAATTAAATAGACGAACAAGCAACCTCTGGTGTATGATATTACAATTATCTAGTCCAAGAAATGCCTGAATGTCTTCTGCAGTTGATTGTCTGCATATATGTCACAAGTGTCCAGAGAAAGATAGATATCATTGTAGGAATAGACTATGTAGTAAGTGGGAGCATTGTGCATGCAGACACAATATATACAAGGGCTGAAGGTCCAAAAAGTATAATATTGACATTAACAAGAGTAAAAAAATAAGTAAGCAAATGCCAAGAGGAAAAGAACAATGTCCCAAAATACTGCCTACCTGAATATACTGGCTGAGGAATAAAATTAGTATTAAGATTAACCATGTTGGAAACTTCCATTCTAACATCTGTATTAAACAGGGGCAAGAAACAAAAAGAACCTACAAAATCGAACCCAGGTAAAAACTATGCGTCTTCATTCATGCTGTAGATAAACTGTATTCTTCACATCTCTGCTGATTGAAAAAAAGTTATCATTTTCCTTTAAGTTTATTGCACATTCATCTAAAACCACGTCTTGATAACATCATGGATTGCAAATCCAAAAGACAGAATTTTCTCTAGAGGTGCAAAACACCACGCTTTTCTTTTCGAGCTATCCACCTTGCTTCTGTCTGCTTAGGAAGTCCAACTGCTTGCTAACGTAAATCCTTAGCTCTGGCTGAGTAATAGTCAATATGAGTTGGGAAGACTCCCAAAGTAAATTTCCCTCACTAGTCATATTTCAAGATGAAGGCTTACTTCTACATTAAGTACCAAATCATGTCGTTGAATAAGGTAGAGACTTGGGTTTATTTTAAGCCTGAAAACTATAGCAATTCTCTTGGGCACCCCAGCTGGGACCATGAAGAATATATTTGAGGCTTCTGCTAAAAATGGCTTTGGATTTTTTTCTTTGGCTTTAAAATAAGTATTGCATAACCCTATCTTGGTTATGCATATAGAGAGGCAAATCCTCTAACAGATAAGGAGTAAACTTTCTCTAGGTAAGATTTAAAGGTTAATAAAATAAAATACTATAATATAAGAAAAAGAAAGATGACTTTTTATAATGCTGGTGAGGGAGCCTTTTCTTAATGACACACAAAACAGGGACTAAAAGTAAATGAGAAGATTTGGAAGCATAAAATACATTAATTAATGAAGAAACAAGAAAATTTCTCAAACTTATTTTATGAAGCTATACTATCTTGATACTGAACAAGGAAAGAAAGAGTAATTCTAGGTCTGTCTCGCTTGTGAATATAGAAGCAAAATAAAATACAAGCAAGAAGATTTCAGCAATGAGCAAGTAGAGGCTATCCTAACATATGAGAAGAGAAAAGCTCATTTCAATATAGATGCTGAGAAGTCATTTGACAAAACTTAATACCTATTTATGATTATTCTAAATCCTTTAGCAAATGAGGTATAGAAAGGAATTTCCTTAACTTGTTAAGGAGTATCTTCTAAAAATCTAAAGCAGACATCACGCTTAATAGTAAAACATGAGAAGCAGTCCCTCTGAGATCAGGGAAAATACACAGATCCAGACAGTTCTGCCTTTACTCAGCCTTGTGCCAGAGGCCCTAGATGATTCAAGAAGAGAAGAAAAAATCAAATGGTAAAGGGTTTGGGAAGAAAAATGTGATTATGCGTAGAGTATATATACTTATTACTTTTCTACATAGAAAATCCAAGAGAATCTTCAGAAAAACTATTAGAATGCAAAAGATAGTTAAGGATGTTAATGGTTACTAGATCAATATTCCAAGATCCAATAGCATTCCTATATACTAGCATCACCAATTTTTGAAAAGGTACTAAACAAAGCAATTTCAATCTCTGTAACAAAAAAACTTTATAAGGACCTAGAAATATATAAAATACAAGGTCCAAGTCTTTTATAAAGAAATTATACTAATAAATATTGCTGAGACTATAAGGGTTCTATAACAAAATAGAGATGATTAAGTTCCATCCTCACACTATAAAAATCAATTCCATGTGGATTAAGGCTCTGAATGTTTAAAATAAATCTCAAGATTTTTGGAAGAAAATATTGGAGCCCATCTTTATAATACAAGAGTTGGAATGGATTTCTTAAGCCTGTTACAAAAAAGCATAACCCAGGAAGGAGAAGATTGATAAAATTGACCTCATTATTATGGTTATATAATGGTTATGGCATACTTCTGCATGTCAAAGACAGCATAAACAAAATTAAAAGAGAGACTTCCAAGTGGAAGAAGATATTCAAAATGCAAATGATTCAACAAAGAATTAGTATCCAGAATAAATAAAGATTTTTGTAATCAACAATAAAATACAGCTCTAAGAGCATGAATTCTCAAGCCAATCGTCTGGCTGAATTCCAGTTTCTCCACTCAGTTGCTATGTGAGCTTAAGCAATTTATTTAACCTCTCTGTGCCTAAGTATGCTCATTGGTAGAATGGAAATAATATCAGCACCTACCTTAAATAATTTTTATGAAGATCAAATAAGCTAATAGGTGTAAATTCTTAGAGTAGTACCTATCATGGTAATCACAAGTATTTGTTTCATCATTATATATTAAATATGAGTCATAAGTACAAAGATGTCCATTACATTATTTATGTTTTTAATTTTCATAAGTAATATTTAAGTAATTATGAAGTTAAAAGATAAGTTACAAACTAGAGGAATTATCTGCAATATAACCAACAAATCATTAATATGCTTAACAAATAAAATTAAGAATTAAAAACAAGACATAAAATCCAATTGAAAAACAAGTGAACTATAACCAACAAGTCACCAAAAAACGATGAAGTGAAAGAAGGAATAACATATGCAAGGAGGTTCAACTTCAAAATAATCAAAGCAATAAAACTGAGGCAACGTCATATTTTCACACTTGAAAATTTCTTATTTTGGCAAACGTTCATGGACACTTTCATACATTATTGGTGGGAGTTAAAATTGGAACAATTTTATTCCGGAAGTCAATTTAATTAAATGTAACTAAGATCTTGAACATGTATATACTTGATTTTATAACTCTAACTCTAGTTTTTTATCCGAATGGAAACATCTGGGCAAAATGCAAAATTGACATACAAGGCTGTCCATTGCAACGATGTTGACAATGGTTGAATTTCCATCAGTATGAGGCCAATTAAAGCCAACATGGATCATCCACAGAAAGGGATATCGTTCAGCCTTGAAAAATGATGATACTGCTCTGTATTCATAGTCAAGGAAAATATTTCTATTATTAAAAGCAAGTAAACACTACATATATTATTATCCCATTTTTGGAAAATAAAATTGTATATTTATAAATAAATTGTATACAGGCACATAGGAATAGAAAAATCTCAAAATATACTCAAAGGCTAACATGTTTCTGTCCAGATAGTGGGTCCTGGTGTGCCTGTCTGTCTGTGTCTGTCCATTTGTCCTTCTGTATATCTGTCTGTCTCTCTTTCACACACTTCCATGTTTTGGGAACCATATGAAATGCTTACATATTACTCACACAATGATCAAATATATAGCTGTTGCCCTTGCTCAATGTAGTCTGCAACTGTATTTGGAAAATTTCTATAATGATTGTCATTCAGGGGCCGGCCTGGTGGTGCAGGGGTTAAGTGAGCATGTTTCACTTCAGTGGCCCAGGGTTCACCAGTTCGGGTCCAGGGTGGGGACAGGGCACCACTTGCCAAGGCATGCTGTGGTAGGCATCCCACATATAAAGTGGAGGAAGATGGGCATGGATGTTAGTTCAGGGCCAGTCTTCCTCAGCAAAAAAGAGGAGGATTGGCAGCTGATGTTAGCTCAGGGGTAATCTTCCTCAAAAATAAAAAAAAGATCATCATTCGGTTCTTTGGATGTGAAGGATAGGTGGATCAACTGAGGCACCAGCTATTAGGACCACTGTCAAATATCTGGGTTCTTCTGAGGCAGCAATAGATCCACGTATTCTCTGAGGTAGTAAGTGGCAAAAAAATAAAAAATAAAAAGAAGAAGAAGAAAGAAAATAAATAGGATCTGTGGTAATTAGAACATTCCCTTAGTGGCTGGAGTTTACATGGTTTGAGATTATTGGAAAAATCCTAAAAAGTGAGATAGTTCAGCCTACACATCTGCTCTCTGCTCTTAGTGGAAGGTGTAACCAGTTAAGCCTCCAATTAAGCACAGGTAAGAAAACCCCCCTGCCATCGCTCCCCCTTCGGTGTCACAGCCTTCTGCCACCTGGGATGGGGAAGAGGTTCCCCAGAAAAGGAGCAAAGGTTCTGACCTACAGTGAGGTTGCAAGGAACACCATGGAGAGAGTTTGAAGGGAGGTGCACTTCAGGGTGGCCTCCCTCCCCAACTCCATCTCAGTGGAATTGCCTGTGCCCAGCTTATAAGAACATTTACAATATTCAGATGTGGAATTTTCATTTCCCATTTCTACAGGTGTAAGAAAAAACATCAGATTAAATTATACAAGTAATTCCACCTTTCCCTCCTTGTTCTATCACTTGTGAGTAACATGGAGGACAGGCAGGTAAAATTCCAAGCCATCGAATGCTTGCTCAATACCAATGCAGAGCTCAAATTAAAGGCAAACTGGTCAAACAGCCCACTGCCGAATGATACTTCAAAATATAATTCTCTTCCTGATTATTATGCACTGAGAAGGGCACAAGATCACTTTGGTGGTGTTCTTGCCAAAACTGCATAACTTCAATCTAACCATGAGAAAACATCCCAAATATCCAAACCCAAGAGGAGTTACACTCTACAAAGGAACTGACTGATACTTTTCAAAAGGGCCAAAGATCTGAAAGACAAGGAAAGACTGAGGAACTGTCATCGCCTGAGGAAACATGACAACTAAATGCAACATGGGATGCCGGACTGGATTCTGGAACAAAAAAAGACACCAGCTAAAAAACTGGTGATGTTCAAATTAGGTCTGTAGTTTAGTTAATAATATTGCAGCACTGTTAATTTCCGGGGTTTTGAAATTGTCCTACGGTCATGTAAGATGTTAACATTAGGGGAAGTAGTACTATTTTGCAACTTTTACATAGATCTAAAAATATTTCAAAATGAAAGATTAAGAAATATATGACTGCAGGATAAATCCTTAAGCCCTTAAGTGGTCTTGCCCCGTCTACCTCTCCCACTTTATCTCACCTATTTCTTCCTCTTGTTCTCTAAGCTCCACCTACTTCGGCCTCACATTGTAAACCTCTACAGGTGGCAGAGGTAAAGCTCCCCCACATTGCAAAGCTCTATAGGATTCATCCACCTAGAACATGAGGTGCACCCCACTTGCACCCACACTTTACCTAAACTTCAGCTCCTTCTTGCTCAGGGCTCTCTGAGCCCACGGCTTGAGTCAGGTTCCTTTGTCATGCACTCTTGCAGAATGGCATACTCTCCCTCCAAAGCACCTGTCTCTGTTTGTAATCACTTGCATTTACTGAAGAATTCATTCCCTGTAAGATTCTTTTACAAAGCTCTATGACATCAGAGACCAACTCTACTAGCTCCAGCTCCAAGATTCTGGCACAAAGTAGATGATCAATAAATCTTCAGAATGATGAATACAGAAATGAATGAATAAAGTATATATTTAGTATAAAGGCCATACCACCTCTATGTGTGTAAATTCTTGTATTATGAGGAGGAGAAGGAACCTTATCATGAATAACATAAAGACAAATTATTGCCACATCTTCTAATCTTCTTTCGAAAAATTATTTTCTTTTGCATAGCTTCTTTTCTACTTTCCTAAAAGATCTCCTACTTAATAGCATGTGGGAAAGCCCATTTCCATAATGTAGAATAATAATGTAAAAATGCAGTTTAGAATACTTTTTCTACTTAAAGCAAAGAAAGAGGCTGCTAAATTGGGTATGCAAATTAGAATCAGTATAAGGGGCCCTGAAAAAGTCATCCTAGGTCTAAAAGAAATTAGATATTAAAAAACACCAGTTGAGGGGCTGGCCTTGTGGCCGAGTGCTTAAGTTCTTGCGCTCCGCTGCAGGCGGCCCGGTGTTTCGTTGATTCAAATCCTGGGCGCGGACATGGTACTGCCCATCAAACCACGCTGAGGCAGCATCCCACATACCACAACTAGAAGGACCCACAACGAAGAATATACAACTATGTACCAGGGGGCTTTGGGGAGAAAAAGGAAAAAAATAAAATAAAATCTTTAAAAAAAAAAACAGTTGAATTTGTTTGCTTCTTCAGTCTAGTAAGATTGTTCTCTAGTGGGGTTTTTATATCAATTTCAGGGAGCAAAAGTTGGTTTAGATAAACGGAATTCCCTTCTTATTCTAATATGAAAAAATGCGAGTCTTCTAGCACTGAGATAATGATATATCTTTTTGCTATCAAATCTTCTTAAAAAAAGGTTAATGTTTACTTAATAGATATAGTTTCTTTATTATAGTCACATTAGCACGTCTTCTTTGAAAATACATAAGCCCTTCCTATCACCACTTTATCAAATATCCCATTAATCTAAAAAATAAATTTCATTCATATCTCCACATCCTTTTCTTTATTATTCATCATACTTGTTTGCCTGAATTATTGGTATGGCAATAACACAGACATGTATCTTTCCTAAAATCGATGTATTTCCACATCCTTAAGTCCATGATGGAGAACCTGAACATTTATTTTGACATGGCCAGTATGGTTATTTTAACTGCATATTAAATATTTAAAATCCAGCTGTACATCTACACTAAAAAGAAAAATGACATAATGCACTTATGGGAATTTTCCCAACATTAGCACTCTGGACGGCAAAACACAGTGACAGACAACAGTCATATCTCCAGAAACACTTATCAGAAGCCATATTACATCAACCCAAAGAGGGACCAGACTTGAAGAAGCAAAGGCAGAGGCTGGGAGTGCCCTAGCAAAGTTCACAAAAGAAAAGATCTTTATTAAGGACAAGGTGATTCTCCCACATTGGGGATAAATATTGGATTAGATTGCAATGTATAATCAACAACAGTATGATCAAAATAAGAACAGTACACAAAAGATGGGAGCTGATTTCTTATTCTGTTTTGTTGTTTGCTTTTGGTTTTTTTACATAACAGAAAACAGGAGCAGCCAGTATGTTGGCTCCATAGCGCCACCAGAGAGTTGTGTTTCTAGTTTTCTGCTCTGCTATCTTAGCCCATGGTTTCCAATATCATAGTCATTTCATTGTCCAAGATGTCTGCTGGTATCTGGACATCAAATCCATATTTAGAAAGAAGAATGCAAAGCAGAAAGGTCCTGATGGAAACCATGTAAACAGTACCAAGACGTCTCACACAATCTTCTCACAGTGTCTGATTGGGCTCAGAGCCACACCTAGCTGCAAGAGAAGCTGGGGATATATCATTTTAAGCCTACAGGACAATGTTCTGGTTTAAAATCAAAACAATTAGAACAGATGTTGGGGTAGAAAATTAGCAGTCTCTGCCATTCCTATAAGAATAAGAATAGTCCGCTTTTTAATTTTTTCATTAACTAGTACACGAATATAGTTCAAAAATTTAAAAGTATAAAAAGGTCTACACAGTGAAAACTTTCACACCCACCCCTGTCTCCATCTGCCAGTTTCCACCCACCACACAACACTTTTATTCATTTTTTATATCTCTTTCTAGTTTCTTTATGCAAATACATGCAAATGAGATTATTCTTGCCTTCCCTCTAGGAGCTATTTCCAAATCAGTACATAGAGCATGTCTTCATTCTTCTTCTTTTTCTTTTTCTTTTTCATTTTTCTTTTACAGCTGCATAGTATTCCATGGCTGGATCTGCCAGAGTTTATTTGACCAGTCCCCATTTCCAAACATTTGGTTTGAGTTTCAATCTTTTTCTGTTATAAACAGTGCACATAAATTCTTCTGCATTATGCATTAATGAATCTGTAAGAGGACTGAATCTTCTTACAGATTCATTTACGAGTAGAAGCTGGACTGCCAGGGCAAAGGGCCTATTTGTAATTTTGAGAGAGATTGCCAAGTTGTTCTCCCTGGGTGTTGTAACGATATGCACTTCCACCAGCAACATGTGAATATGCCTGTTTTCCCTCAGCCTCTCCTACAAAATATGTGTTAACAGTCCTCTTTATTCTGGAGGGTCTTTGTCAGCCTCTTATTGTACCTTATTATTTATGTCATAAATTCTATATGTAATGGCTGGACTTCACTTTGCTAAGATGTGCGTGAACAAATGTCTTAGCAGAGTTATAGATGTAATTGGATATATGAAAGGCATCCACCCCTTAGGGACATCCTGTTCTACCAACTGGATGTTATAGACCATTTCCTTACCATGTATCCTATTTTCATGAGAATTGGCAACAAACTGGAGATCCCAGACACACATTTGCTCTCAGCCCCCATCATATTTGGCCACCACTCAGCAGAAACCTGCTTCTTCATAGCTATATAACTTTATTTACACTATTTCTTAGAATGTTCTCTTTCCACCTTTCTATTATCCAGTTCCTCCTTGGTCTTCTCTAATTGTCTCTAAGATACTCTCTTCACCTCCTGAATCTTTAGGTACTTACACTGGTGCCACTCATGTGGCATTTACTCCTGTAAATGACAAGTGCAGTCCTGCCTCCATACTTGGCTTAGGACTGATAGCTGTCCTACTTCCATAGCTGACCTGATGGTACAGGTGATGCTGCATTCATTTTTTAAGAACTCCCAATGCCAACTGGAGAGGCTTAGGTGTTAAGATGTTCAGGCGGTACAGCTGAAGGAGGGAGTCTCTTCCTGCACCTCTAACTCATCCTCACAGGTGGGAAATCCTCCCGGTTCCACCTACCCTTTATGTGGTTCTTTAGTGTTCTTCTCAACCTCACTACCTAGCAGTCTACAGTTCAGTCACACGTTTTTTGAATTGGCTTCTAGGGCTATAGAACTCTACTTGGCTTTATAGCATTTCTTGAAACACAGATTGTAAAAATGAACGTGAGACAGTGGGTGAGAACACATGATCTCAATGGGCAGGCATCTCCCTAAAGACTTCAAGAAGAAGGATTTAACCTTCTTAATTACCGCTAAATAGTGCTACATTAGAAAGTCTGAATAAATTGATGACGTTTTAAAAAATCCAATTTCTAAAACGTTTGCCTTGTTTGTATTACTTAAATTGCTACACTGACTCTCCTGCAAGGGTGTTGTTAAATTAACAGTTCTCTTTATTTTAGATGGACTTTGTCAGCCTTTTATTGTATCTTAATGATATTTGTATTAAGTTCCATACTTAAAACTAGAAATCTAATACAACGGTGATCTAGTTCAAGGATGCCAGTAATGAAGTTCACCTAAACGTTCAGCTCCAAAGTGATGCAGTTATGGCTGAATAATTAAGGCCACAGTCAACCTTCCTTGCATCCTTCATTCAATCCTGCTTTACCAATGCAGTGTGAAAACTGGGCTTGAGTAATCGCCCATAATCATTGCCTTGGTAAGACACTGGGAAAAAAAACAAAAAAATCTTTGAAGTGACTAAGATATGCAACAGAGTTATTGAATAAGCGACCTTCATCTAATTGGTCTTTGGATCATCTAGAAACTTTATAACTGAAATTTAGCCTAATATGTGACCATTAAATAATTAAGTCACAGTGACATAGCACAACAAGCTGTCCCAGTACAACTAATGTGGTGGTGTTTTGGAACTGAAGTCATTTACTTTCCTTTTCTTGCTTCTCTCTCTATAACATATCAAAAAAACCCACCCATAATTAGGTAATAATATGTATCATTAAATTTCCCAACTTTGATAATTATGTACTGTGGTTATATAAAAACCACATTCTTCTTAGAATATATACACTGAATTATTTAGAGGTCAAAGGACATCATGTCTGCAACTTATCTCCAAATGGCTAGGAAAAAAAAATTTATGTAGATCAATAGATTGGTAGGTAGACTGATAAAACAAGTGGGAAAAATTATAAACAATTAGTGAATTTGTGTGAAGGATGTATGGGTGTTCGTTGTTTTAGTCTTGCAAATTTTCTGTAAGTTTGAAATATATCAAAATAAAAAGTTAACCAAAAAAATACCCGCAATGGTACTCAGCTCAAAATCTTTACGCAAATATACACTCTTATGTAATGAGGTTGTTTTTATAATAACTCAGATTTATTTTAGCCTCTAGGAACTCCTCTTATATCTGTTGATCAGCTTTTCCTTGTCAGAATATAACAATTATGAACTTGATTAGCTTACTATGTACCGGCTGGCCACAAATAACGAAGTAGCCAGACTGTCTACCAGACCTGGGTCACTCACTTGGGAAAGGACATTAAATATTTGAAACTGTGGAGTGACCTTCAGTGAACTGCACAGTAACAAAACCAGGGCATTTAGAGAAATACATGAACATCTCCAGGCCTCTAGTTAGTTATTAAATGGTTCCCTGGCGACCCATGAGAGTTAATGCTCACCCTTAAATACTCAACTTACACCAGCGAGTGACTTGGACACCGAGAATAGAAGGCAATTGGAGCATTATGTACTTAACAGGTAGACAGCCCAGCGTCCAGCTTGCTTTGCCTATAAACACGGCAGCCAGGAGACCCGGAGGCCTGACTGTCAAGATGATTGTTTGAAATCTTCACATGGCTGTGCCATCATAAACACGGAGCTGTATGTGGGTATTGAGCTCACTAACTACAAAACAAACTTGTCCATGACAGGGAAGGTTAAGGAATTTCAAACTTCAAAATCACAGTATTGGTACTTTAGTTGAAGGGAAAGTGTAAAAGTGATCAATTTCACATAATCAAGCAAAAATAATGCTAACTTATTTTAAACAGCAAATATAAAAAAAGGTATTAAGAAACTACTTTGAGAATTTCAGGTAGTGTATACACTCTGATCTGTTCAATGATTAACCAGGTTTCACGAAAAGGGGACTAGGAATGTATTCTATGAACAAAAAGGGGAACGCAGACCATACTTCAACTACATACTGGTTTTGGTGTTATCTGCCATTTAGAACTTAATTTTTCAAAGAATAACTTACATAAGCACTCTGGCTTTAGTGCTTGGTATGGAATCTATACTCCTCATATATTTATATATCAGTGTATGGGGAAAAGAAAATCAGTGAAGCCACATGTTCACCATTAATTCAGGACATGCTAGAACATGCTTCCTATTTTTCACATCATGACTGAAAAAATATTCTGAAAAAATTATATTTATCTTCTCTTCCACACTTCTACAAATTTTTTTTCTGAGAAAAACTTTCCTTAAAGCGTGTGAAATGGTTAAGTATCGAGGTTTCTAAGGAACTCTGAGGATGACAAATATCAAAGAGGTGGGAAGTTGTCAGTTCTTGGATCATTCCAAGTTGAAACAGATAAATTTGTTGAATGAATTTCACCGAGAATAACACAACTGAAGAAAATTTGAGTGACTGAAAATTAAAGACATTATCATATCCGTGTTTCGTAAGAAGATACGGATGATAATGCATTGCAGTTTTGACAAATTTTACAATATGATAGAAAATTCTAGCACATTCCAACCATAAGTTCATCATGTGTCCTATGACTGGACAAAAGTACATGCCTACCAACGTTTCCAGTGTAGAAGTAAGAGACTCATTTTCCTTGTGTAATATCTTTGCTTCTACATAAAATCCAAATAAAATGTCTTGTCTACATAGAAAACTAAAATTCTTCCTAATACTAATAAAACAACACTTACATCATATTCATTTGGGAAACATGTTTTTTTAAATATTACAACTACTCACCTCTTGGGACAATTCTCATTCAATTTCTAAATTATTTGCTTTACAGAATTCTCCTCCTTTGAAACACTTACAAAATATTTTAATTACCAATCAAATCACAATAGCACCAATCACATACTAATCATAACAGTCAACTACACAATACTTTAAGAATATAAGTTCACCTTCTGGGAATACATTTCCTAATATACTCAGTGCTTACGTGTTAATGTTTGACTATTTAGCTCATTTATAACACCCTAACATGGTTGGTTATGACTAGTTTTGAAAAGTGAAAAACATCACACTATACTTAGCTCTTTGAATGGGTCAAGGATTATAAATGTGAATGAAAATGGACGATTTCCAGGAAGCTTCCAAAATAACTGTGGACATTGTTTATGAGTTGGTGGCTACTCGCATCAGAGCATTTGCATGTAATAATGCCATAAATCTCCTTTTGTCAAGAAACCCACATTACCTTTCTTTTAGTTTCCAATTTAATTTTAGTGGGAAAATACATCTCCCCTCCTAATGAGATTAAACATGCGGCATGAACGGCATATACACACAACAGGGCCTAGGTTTTTTTCATATTTGTTTTCTTTTTACAGAAAGCAGTCATTATAATTATGTTATATTGCATTATTGTTCCCAGTACACCACCCCTCCGAGTGTCTACATTTTTTACGGTTCCTCTCACTAAATTCTTTGATGTTGGGTCTGTCTATGTAACCTGCTTTGGCTAAAGGAATTTTAGTGGACATGACATAAGCAAAGATTTCAAATGTACTTGTGCAGTTGGTCTAGCTTTCTAGCACTTCTGCCATCACCATGAAAAGAGCCTCCTCCAAATGGCTGTTGGCTTGGCTCTTGAGCCTGAACACTACAATGAGCACATGTACGGAAGACCAGAGCCTAATCCACAGCTGAGCCTGGAGAAGACTAAGCCTAGCATGTAGTTTGAAGTCAAGCCCAGCTGAGTCAAGACTAGATAAGCCAAACTCCAGCCAACCTACAGATAAGAGGGCTAGGAATATGGATGTTGACCCATAGAGATTTTGTGGTTGTTATGAAAATAACTTATTAATGCACTAATTAATTATGTAAGGCTTTATCATATCTATATATTTATACACACACCAGCACCAGCACCATAAAATGTGTAAGAGTCCTATAAATTTACTGATTTAGTTATCTACTTTTGATACTTTCCATATTACTATATGGAGATTAGGCATTGCTGGCTCTGATATCTGGAACTTTTCCATAACAAAAAAATTATCACTCATAGTATCAATGTGACCAGTATAAGTGGAAAAATTCCCACTACTTTGCCAGCATCCATCATTGCAGATTTTGGCCTATTCTACAAGCATAAGTGCTAAAGAACTGTGGAAAACGAGGAGCTCAGCAACAAGAATTCTAGGAAGAGGAGAGATGCTTTCCAGTCACTAACATTAAGGGATGGAGTGGCAGGCCCCAACTATTCCATTATATTCATTCATCCAGCAATTTGGGAAATAGAACACTCATGAATCCTCCTTTAAAATTAGCTAGATGACAAAATCTAACTAACCAAAAAGTGCATCAAATTAATTAAATTAAACCTATTTAACTATGAAGAGGAAGCTGTAGACCAATTTAGGACTGTTAAATAGAATGGAAGGAGGGTCCAAAGTCTAGAATTTTTTTTTTTTTTTATTAATGTTATGATAGATTACAACCTTGTGAGATTTCAGTTGTACATTTTTGTTAGTCATGTTGTGGGTACACCACTTCCCCCTCTGTGCCCTCCCCCCACCCCTCCTTTTCCCTGGTAACCACCGATCAGACAGATCTCCTTCTCAATATACTAATTTCCACCTATGAGTGGAGTCATATAGAGTTCGTCTTTCTCTGACTGGCTTATTTCACTTAACATAATACCCTCGAGGTCCATCCACGTTGTTGTGAATGGGCCAATTTTGTCTTTTTTTATGGCTGAGTAGTATTCCATTGTGTATATATACCACATCTTCTTTATCCAATCATCAGTTTCTGGGCATGTAGGCTGGTTCCACGTCTTGGCTATTGTAAATAATGCTGCGATGAACATAGGGGTGCAACGGACTCTTGAGATTTCTGATATCAGGTTCTTAGGATAGATACCCAGTAATGGGATGGCTGGGTCATAGGGTATTTCTATTTTTAACTTTTTGAGAAATCTCCATACTGTTTTCCATAGTGGCTGTACCAGTTTGCATTCCCACCAACAGTGTATGAGGGTTCCTTTTTCTCCACAACCTCTCCAACATTTGTTGTTCTTGGTTTTGGATGTTTTTGCCAATCTAACGGGTGTAAGGTGATATCTTAGTGTAGTTTTGATTTGCATTTCCCTGATGATTAGCGATGATGAACATCTTTTCATGTGTCTATTGGCCATATTCATATCTTCTTTTGAGAAATGTCTGTTCATGTCCTCTGCCCATTTTTTGATCGGGTTGTTTGTTTTTTTGTTGTTAAGCAGTGTGAGTTCTTTGTATATTATGGAGATTAACCCTTTGTCAGATAAGTGGCTTGTAAATATTTTTTCCCAATTAGTGAGCTGTTTTTTTGTTTCAATCCTGTTTTCCCTTGCCAAAGTCTAGAATTTTTGATACATGCAAAGGACACGGCAGCTGGTTGGATATTTGAGGTGAAGAGGAGGAAGAGATACAGATAACTCCAAAGTTTTTAACTTGGGGAGGGGAAGGAAGCTGATATGGTGAATTAAGACAAGGATAGAGGTGGGAGTGGGGGAGGGATGAAGGATCGTGTGTTCATTGTGGGATGTTGAGTTTGGAGAGTTTGAGGGCAGCAAATTGGAGATACAAAGAAGACAATTGGAAAATAGGTTTGGCATGTCAAATAGGATAGTGATCAGGACTACAGCTTGAGACTAAGGACAGTCCACATGCTAGGAGTGGATGAGGTCATCCAAGAACAAACACAGAGGAAGATGCCCAGTGTAAGCCTTGGAAATAAGCATTGAGGGCTCAGTCTGCACAGCTCCTCTGAAAGCCATCACCACACTTATGCCAAGCCCATGGTCCCTACTGGTGCTCCCAGCCAATAACTAATCTCAACAGAGAGATTAATGCAGACCCATTCCTAGGAGATAAGGGACTCTGACAGTTGACTTTGACTCAAGGATTCTCCTTCAGGTTTGCTGTACCTTCTTTAAAATACCTGTCAGTCTATGACACTTCCAATCAACCTCTTCTGCCTCTCTCCTTAACTCAGGATCAAACTTATATCACAGTCAGAAGGCTCTCCCAGCCTCTCCCAGTTCACTGCCTATTTTCACTCAGAGGTGTTTCCCCTAACAGATTCTTTGCACATTTAATCCCATCTTGGCATGTGCCTCTCAGATAATGTGGACTAGCACAGGCACATAGAGGAAACTAGATGACTTTCCTCCTTTTATTGTTTCAATCTGATTATTCAGCATCATGGAGGCAGACTCAGAGGGGTTTGCAAGGCATTTCGGACCTTCTGCACATAAATTTTATCTGCAACACTCACATTATAGTCAATAAAGAATAAAGCTATTAGGTAGCCTACCTTCCTATGAAAGAGCACTTATACAATTCAAAACCTAAACAATATAGTACAGAGTTAAGAAAATTAACATCAGTTTCATGATACATGCAATTCAAACAAGCACAAAACTTCAGATTATTCTTATATTTCATTCACAATATTCATGGAGAATACATGAATAATTTCACAAAGAAAGATCTGAATGAAGTCTCTCAAGAGCTAAAATTCCTCCCTGAATATATTCCGTCATAGAAAGTTAGAGCTAAAGCTAACAGCCACAAAATAATACAACATTAAGAGATAATCTAAAACGAAATCCACACTTCTGGGTAAGATAAAAGAGTGTAAGACATTTTTAGTGAACTCCTTCACCTTAAAAAAAAATCATCAAAACCACAACAACAAAAAAAGAAAAGTAGAGGGTAAAATTTAAAAAACTCCACTTCGGTGTAAATGCCACAATCCCGTTCCAGGAGAAAGTGGAATGATGCTAACAATGTTTCCAGGTAGAAACAAGTGAGACCAAAGGATTTAAAAGGTTTTCAAGTGAGGATTCACAAAAAAATTGTAACAGTTATTTTCATTCATGCAGTAATTTACCACATAGAATACTCATGAATCCTCCTTTCAAATTAGCTGGATGACAAAATCCAGCTAACCAAAAAGTGAATCCAATGAAAGAAATCACAAAGGGGGAGTCCGAGACAAAAGAAGTGCTCATGAGAATTGAATCCATTTAATTAATGCTTTTTCTTTCTGTAATAGGTAATGGTCACTGATTAATAAAGCAAAATAATGCAAAGAGCTACAGTGACCAGTCTACTAGTGCCCTCTTTTGTCCCAGCCCCTGCCACACCAGGTAAACACTTTCTAAGGTCATATGTATCTATCTATAAGCAATTGCAAACAGGCATATTCTCTCTTTTTTTTTTTTTTTTTTTGAGGAAGATTAGCCCTGAGCTAACATCTGCCTCCAATCCTCCTCTTTTTTGCTGAGGAAGATTGGTCCTGAGCTAACATCCATAACCATCTTCGTCTACTTTATACATGGGACGCCTACTACAGCACGGCTTTTGCCAAGCAGTGCCAGGTCTGCACCCAGGCTTCCAAACGGGCAAACCCCTGGCCGCCCAGAAGCGGAAGCTGTGAACTTAACCACTGCACCACCAGGCTGGCCCCACAAATATGTATATTCTTATTAATTCCCTTTATTACACACTTTCTGGACATGAACATTTTACTGATCAGAATATCTTAGAGATCTTTCTATATCAATACAAAGAACTCTCCTTTCTCCCTTCCCTTCCTTTTCCCTTGCGCCTCCTTAACTGCACAATACTTCATTGTATGAATGCTCTCTAATTTATTCAACCAGTCCCCTACTGATGGACACTTAGGTTGTTTCCATGATAGGCTTTTATAAGAAACTCTGGGATGAGTAACTTCATACATAAGCCATTTTGTACATGGGTAGATATACATAAAAAGATAAATGCCCAGAAGATAAATTACTAACTCAAAAGATAAATGCATTTATAGTTCTGGTAGGTATTGCTAAACTATCCCTCATAAGAACAATGCTTAATTGCCCTTTTCTCAGCAATGCATGAATAAGGCCTAGTTCCCCACAGCCTCACCATTAGAAAATGTCAGACTTTTAGATCGTTGACGATCTCATAGATAAGAAATGGAAATTCAGTGTGGTTATAATTTGCATTTCTACCTTTACAAATAAGTTTGGATTTCCTTATTCATATCTAAACACTTTTTGCATTTTCCATTTTAATCAGATTGCTGGTTTTCTGACAGAATTATCTTTAAACAATTTCAGGAATTATTACCACAAAGTATCATGGCATGGTAGAATCCTTAAAAATGTAAAACTAATATTATAACTAACACATTTAGGGGCCGAGAGAGTGAAGTGAAAAAGAAGCGTACATAATCTAATTTCACCTTTCATAGCAGGAATTAGATATGGCTAAAGGGCAAAATTTTAGTTACATAAGTAATGACTAGAATTTCAAGTTCTTTCTAATCATTTTTTTTTTCTTAACTTTAGAGGGATCCTTTAGAAACAAATTATCCTATAATTGTTGTTATAGGATATTGTTATTGAAATTGTTATCTGGAGTTTGGCCTTTTAGATTTTATTCGGATTTTATTTTTATGCTTAACTTCAAGTAAAATTAAATCTAAAATGTTAATTAAATTAGTATGCCTCACATGTTCCAGCTGTTCTAAAAGTACTCCTCTTTATGCATTATCTTTCTATATGTATGGATTCCTAGGCCCATATCTGAAATTATATGCTCTAAAAGTTAAGAGTGTGTTTCTGAGTAAAAATACCTAGAGAAAATTTTATTTTATTTTATTTTATTCATTTATAATTTCTTTATTACTTCAAATTTTATAATGATTATATATAATTATTTTTAAAAAGCTACTATTTAAAAACTAGAAATATTCAGAATTTCCAAGATGATATACGCAAAGAATGCAATTCACAGCCAAACCAAGAAAACCATTTTCTCTTCTTGGAAAGTAAGAATAAAAAAGTAATATTTTTGGTTATTCTAATAATAAACTAGTTAAAGACACCAAGAGTCAACTTTTACCTCTGTGACCACAAATAAAACAACTCTGAATGCTGATGAGATGTAATTTGAGAAATTCTTTCATAGATTTCAAAATCATACAGGGATCTGTGGACTGTGAAACAAAAAGGTGCAAATGTATTTAAATAGAGCCAATTTATAATTAATTATGTCTTTGCATATACCATTACCAGATTAGTGCATGTAAATTTTACTTCAAGGGTACATCGGTTTCGCACCCTGATGTCCCTGGAGACTGACAGTCATATTTGACATTCTGAACTAGAAAGTTGCCTTGAATAAGTCAAAGCCTGTTTTGCTTTATTTTATTTAAAGACCCCTTCTGTAAGCCACATTTACAAAAACTAAAAAGTTTTATCCTCTAGCTAATTTCAAATTTGACATTAGGCTATTAAAACATACCTAGATTAACCTAACACTGATTGGCATGGCCTTAAAATGCTCTTTACGTTTGTTTTATTCAGTAGCTGAAAGATAGCGCATTGAAGAAAATTTAAACATGGTATGTTATTGTAGAGCAGAGAGTGTGACATTAGCCTAAGTTTGAATTGTACTTCACCGCTACGAAACACTTTCACAAATATTTCATTTCACTCTAGCAATTTTATGAGTTAAACAGAAAATCAGTTTTTTTCCATTTCACATGGATTGCTCAGAGAGGGTAAAATATTTGCTGTAAGTCACATCTCTAGTTAAATGAAGGACCAGGATAGGAACCCTGAAGGCTATATAGTCCATCATTTCTCTACAATGGACGAAGCCAGATGTATCCGTTATTTATTACCACAATAATGCTGCATAACAAACAACCACAAAACTTCAATGGCATATAATAAAGATTTATCTTTGCTCATGAGTGTATGGGCCAGATGACTGGATCTGCCAATCTGGACCAGCCTCAGCTGAACTCAGCTTGTCTTCCTCACGCACATGTGATCAAATAGCAAGTCAAGTGGAAGCTAGATGGTCTAGCATGACTCATCTCTGTTCCAAACGGTCTTTGATCTTTCATCAGGCTAGCCAGAGCTTGCTCTCTTGACAGAGGATGAAGCTGAAGCACGAAAGCCCTCCTTAGGTCTAGACTCAGATATGACACACCACCACTTCTATCATGTTCTACTGGACAAAGAAAGTCACAATGTCAGCCCACATCCAAGGGGTGAGGAAACAGTTTCCATCTTTTGATGGGAGAAGCTACAAAGTGAGATTACAAAGAAGTGTGGATAGAGGGAAGAGAAAAATTGAGGCCACTAATCCTCCACACCAGACACTGTATAGCTGCTGCGCACCTGGTTCATATGATTTATTTCTCCTAGAATTGCTAGTACCGAGTAGCTTTGGATCTACTTTTCAGAATGATATGAGACAAACCCTGTGAATGCTATTGCTTCTATGTCTTATAGAGATGTCACTGTGGTCATCACTCACTAAAGGAAGAGATGGCGTGGTCTTCTTTACAGGGACACACTGGAGAAACCTTCAGGTGTCAGTATCAATGGTAGTTACATTATCAGCTACAGGAGCTTCTGAACAGGTCTGGTTGCTCTGATCAACACTGAGAATCTTTGTATGTGCTGCTAGGAATCTCAGCGCCAAACTATAAATCTCTTTGAGTAATTATCAAGCCCTTCAGTGTACCAGCTCTATCTCTGATTTCATTTTTCTTCTCATATCTTAGTTTTCTCTTTGTTCTGACTTATTCCTTTAAAAAAACATTTATTTACTATTTTCTGGTTTCAAAAATAATGTAAAGTCATCATAAGAAAGTTTGAATATGAATGGCATAAGAAAGAAAATAAATTCCACCCACATTCTTACCAGTACCCAGAGCAAAACACTGCTAACATTCTGGCATATTGCTGTAGACTGAATGTTTGCGTCTCCCCAAAATTCATATCTTGAAACCTTAATCGCCACTATGATGGTATTTGGAGATGGGGCCTTTGGGAGGTAACTGGATCATGAGAGAGGAGCCTTATATGAAGAGACAGGAGAGAGCTTGCTTCTTCTCTCTCTGCCAAATGAAGCTACAAGAAGACAGCCGCAAACCAGGAAGAGAGCCTTCAACAATAACCCAACCATGCTAGCACCCTCATCTTTAATTTCTAGCCTCCATAAAAGTGAGAAATAAATGCTTGTGTTGAAGCCACCCAGTCTATGATATTCTTGTTACAGCAGCCCAAACTAGCTTGTTTCTTTTCATCTTTTTTCTTCATTTTATACACACACACATACACACATTTATACATTATCGGTATGTATACAAAACGCAAAAATTAAAGTCTTTTTTTAAAATTTAATGTATTATAAAGATTTTTCCATTGCACTAATATTCACCGATAGCATGAGTTTTAGGGCTGCAATGTTTACAAACACCACGATTCACTCAATTCCATATCACCAGACAGTTGGAGACTTCGCCTCATTTATTGTTATCCTGGATGCTATACACGTTGTGTAGTGGTCTAGTGGTTAAGACTCGGCGCTTTCACCACCGCGGCCCAGGTTTGTGTCCCAGTCAGAGAACCACACCACCTGCCTGTCGTTTGTCATACTGTGATGGCTGCATGTTGCTGTGATGCTGAAAGCTATGCCACTGGTATTTCAAATACCAGCAGGGTCACCCACAGTGGACAGGTTTCAGCGGAGCTTCCAGACTAAGACAGACTAGGAAGAAGGAACCAGCCACCTGCTTCTGAAAAAATTGGCCATGAAAACCCTAGGAACAGCAGCAGAGTATTGTCTGATATAGCGCGGGAAAGTGAGAGGATGGCCAAAAAGACCCGGCAGGGCTCCACTCTGCTGTACGCAGGGTCGCTAGGAGTTGGAATTGGTTGGATGGCACTAACAACAAATACTCTGTGAGCTACCTCAAATCCTTGTTTGAGGTAAAAAAAAAAAAAAAAAGATTTAACAAATAAAGGTTTTTTTTAATAAGCAGGACTTTGGATTTCAGAAAGTGTGTCACACACCCTTTATTTCTCACTTAGGCCTACTACTTACCCTATTTCCAACTTCAACGAAACCATCCATTTCTGATACTGTCCTGGGAATATGTATTTATATACTTTTAGGTACTTGCCAAAATTTTTACCTTGAACTCATCTTCTTATTAGAGATAAAATATAATGATAATCATAATGATACTCGGGGACTGCATGGCACTTTTCATAAGCAGAGGTTGGAGTTGCTGATTTCTGCCCTCACATTCTATAGAAGCGAGTAGCAGCCCAGAGTAGGAACACAGAGCATAAAGCCACATTGTTCAGAATCATCTCTCTCATAGTGGTCATATTTTTTTGAATTAACACCATTCTTTTTCTAAAACGTAAACATCCCTCAAAGAGTTAAATCTGTCCATCAATTGCACACTAGTGTGAAATTATTTTACTTTGATTATAACAACAATTAACATTTACTGATACACCATGAGTTATTTTCCTATGAACATCATTCTGATTATTGAGAAGAGAGTAGTGATAATATCACATTATGAAAAACTCTTAGCAAAGGGAGACTCACAGTCATTTGTGTCTAGAGATGCTCTGAGATCAAGGATATCACCGAGAATCCTCAGGTGCTGCTTGGGTGGTCCTTTTTACTTCACTGAAACTTTTATTGGGATAATTATAAATTCTATAATTAGACTAGAAATGTAAAACATAATACAAAGAGATCTCAAGTACCCTCTAGCCAGTTTCCCTTAACGGTAATATCTTGCAAAAGGTAGTACAATATCACAACCAGGATGTTGACATTGACACCATCCATCGATCTCATTCAGATTTCCCCAGTTTTACTGGTACTCACATGCGTCGGTGTACGCGTATGTGAGTGCGCGTGCACGTAGTTAATTCTAGACAGTTTTCCCAGGTGTAGATTCATGCATCCACCATCATAGTCCAGATGCAGAGAATGGCATCATCACCACGAGGTTACCGTTTCATAACCACACCAACCTCCCTCCCTCCCTATGTCCATGACTAACACTTAGCAACTACAAATAGACTCCCTATTTCTAAAATTTTGTCATTTCAAAGCACTTATGTAAGTGAGCTCATACAGTATGCAATTTTTTTGGATTGGCATTTCACACTCAGCATCCTGGAGATTTATCTAGGTTGCTGTGTAGACCAACAGTTCGTTCCTTTTTATTGCTGAGTATTATTTGGTGATATGGATGTACCGCTATTTAACCATTCACCTATTGAAATACGTCTGGGCTATTTTCGGTTTTTGGCTATTGTGAATAAAGCTTCTATGAACATTTGTGTTCAGGTTTTTGGTAAACAGACATTTTCATTTTTCTAAAATAAATGCTCAAGACATTCTATATCATATGGTAGTTACACAGTAAGTTTTATGAGAAACTGCCCAACTGTTTTCCAGAGTTTTGTACCATTTTACATTCCCATCAGCAATGCATGAGTGATTCAGGCTCCGCATCTTTGCCAGCATTTAGTAATGACATCATCTTTATTTTAACCATTCTGATAGGTAGGTAGTGACATCTTAATGGGATTTTAATTTGCATTTCCCTAATGGCTAGTGATGTTGAATATCTCTTCATATGCTTATGTGCCATCTGTACATCCTCTTTGGTGGACTGTCTGCATATGTCTTCATCCATTTTCTAATTGCATATTTTAGCTTAGTCTTTTTTTAACTGTTGAGTGTAAGGTTCTTTATGTATTCTAGATACAAGTCCTTTGCCATTTTTGTGAGGTGCAAATACTTTCTCCCAGTCTATAACTTGTCTTTTCATCCTCGTCTCAGTCTTCCACAGAGCAAAATATTTTAATTCTAATGATATCCAAGTTTTCTTTTTATGTATCATGCATCTGGTATCAACTCTAAGAACTCTTTGCCTAGTCCTAAATCCAAAGATTTTTCTACGGTTTTTTTCCTAAAAGTTTTACACTTTTATGTTTTACATTCATGTCCATAGTCCATTTAATTTCAGTCTCGTATTGCGAGGTTTAGGTCAAGTTTCCTTTGATTTATTTATTTATTTATTGCCTATGGATGTCCAGTGTCTCCAGCCTCATTTGTTAAAAGATTATCTTTTAGTCCATTAAATAGATTTTTCACTGTTCTCAAAGTTCAGTTGGGCATACTTGTGTGAGTCTGTTTCTCGGTCTTCTATGCTATTATCTTTAAGGTGATTACTAGAGCTTAACTCTGCCCTTTTATTATTTGTTTTCTATTTGTTTATTACTGGTCTCACTCTTCTATTTTCCTTTTCTTGCCTTCTTGGAGGTCACTTGAACACTTTTTTTAGGATTCCATCTTGATTTTTTTGTAGTCTTTTTGTTAAGTGTATGTCTTTGTATAGTTCTAGTACATACAAAGTATGCTCTGGCTATCACAATATACATATGTGGCTTATCAAAGTCTAGTGGTGTCAACATTTTGCCACCTTAGGGGAAGTGTGGAAATCACCTTACCTCCATTTAAGTCCCTTTACCATCCCCACATTTAAATAGCATTTTTTAAGCATGAGATGGTGATACAATTTTGTTTTAACGATCAAATATGATTTATAAAATTGATGATGCAAAGGATGGCCTACAACCTGTCCTCATATTTCTGCTCTTTCCATTGTTCTTTCTTCCTTCCTGATTCTCAAAGTGTCTTTCTTTCATCATTTCTTTTCTGTTTCAAGAATTTCCTCTATAAATATTTAAGATTAGGTCTGCTAGCAACAAATTCTTTTAGTTTTTCTTCGTTCAGTAAGTATCTTTATTTCCTCTTTATCCCAGAAGGATATTTTCACCAGAAGTCACTGCTGACAGATCTTTTCTTTCAACACTTAAAAAATGTGCCACTGCCTTCTGGCTCCATGGTTTCTGATAAGAAATTTGCTGTCATTCAAATTGTTGTTTCCCTATAATTAACGTGCCATTTCTCTCTGGCTGCTTTCAAGATCTTTTCTTTGACTTAGTTTTCAGAAGTTTAAATATGATGTATCTTGGTGAGGGTCTCCTTGGGTTTATCATGTTTAAGATTTGCTCAGATTATTGAATCTGTAGGTTTGTGTCTTTCACCAAATTTAGTAAGTTTTCAGCCATTATTTCTTCTAATACTCTTCAGCCCAATACTCTGGGGACTCTTCTGGGACTCCAATAATGCAAATGTCAGACGTTTTGTTGTCCCATAAGTTCCTGAGGCTCTGTTCAATTTTTTTAATCTATTTTATTTCTGTCATTCAGATTGGCTAAATTCTATCCATCTGTCCTCAACTCACTGACACTATCCTCTGTCATCTCCACTACTATTGAGCCCAAGCAGTGAGTTGGGTTTTTTTGGGGTTTTTTAATATCACATTTTTCATTTGGTTCCTTTTTAAAAGTTCTATTTCTTTGCCAAGGTTTTCTATGTGTACATTTGTTTCAAAAGAATTAATTGATTATTGAATTATATTATGATGGCTACTTTAAAATCCTTGTCAGATAATTCTGACATCTGATTCATCAAGGTGTTGGCATCAACTGGTTGTCTTTTCTCACTCAAGTGGTGATTTCCCTGGTTCTTGGTATGATGGGCAATTTTGAATTGTATCCTGGACATTTTGTCAATGTTAGAAGATTCTGAATCCTACTTAAATATTTTATTTTAGCAGGCAATCACCCTGTTTACTTTATCCTGTGGCTTCTGGTGTACTTTTGTGGGCTGTGGTTCTAATGATAGTTTAATTTTCAGAGGCTTTGCTGTGTTATTTTGGTCTGCTCGGTTTATCAGATACTGCTGGGGCTCCTATAGGTGCCTGAAGGGGCAGAAGGGGTTTCTTCAGTCCAGATCCCCAGCGCCTCTGGATGGGGGAAGGGAGGCTCAGGCCTGTGGGGACAAATAGATTTCCCAGGCCAAGTGCCTGATGCAGTGGAATCCCACTGGTGCCACTCAGCAATCTCAGCATCTCTGAACAGAGGAGGGAAGTCTCAGGCCCATGGAGACAAGAGATTTCCCAGGCCAGGCTACTTGTTGTGGCAGGCTCCCTTTTGCCAGTGCCATCCAGCCACCCAGCCACCCCCATGTTGTGTCTCTTAGCAGAGAGAGAATTTTCAGGTCTAGTGAGGAAGGAGAGCACTTTCCCTGGCCGCTTATTTTCAGCTGGGCTCCCAACTGATCCCCCTCGCCAGGAGTGCTGTGTTCTCCTGCTGACAGCAGAAGGACTCCTGTTAGATCCATAGAATGAAGGAGCATCCTTTGGCCACCTTCTGTCTCTAGGTTAGTGATCATGAAATGCTGGGCCTGGGGCACCTGTCTCTATTGGTTGGAGGAAACATAAGATGCCCCGCCACTGTGCTATTCCTCTAGTCCTGATCTCACAATCAGTTTGTCTTCCTCTTAGCACCTTCGAGAGTTCTCCACTGATTGACTCTTGCATTATTTCCAGGATTTATAGCTGTGCTTAGTGGAGAAGGGCAGAGAAAAATGAATCTATGCCTTCTTGTCTGGATGGCACAAGTCTGGGTGATCCTGTTTTGGAAGATAAGTCCACTCTCATCACACTTTTGTTCAAAACCTTAAAACACCTTCGAATTTCATTCAAGAAAAGCCAAGTCCTCACAACGGTCTGAAGAACCCAACATCATTTGTCTTTGCCTTACAGTAACCCCTCTGACCTTGCCTCCTATTATTGCCCCAGTCTGCCATTCCCTCTGCTCCAGACAAATGGTGCTTTTCTGCTCATCAAACTATCCCAGAAGTTACGTATCTTCACACTTACCAATTCTTTTGCCTGGAATATTCTTCCTCCATATAGCCACATGGCTAGTCCCCCAAACCCTTTAAATCTCTGCTCAAAAGACCAGCTTTTCAGAGGTGCCTTCCCTGAGTACCTACATAGTCACTACCACCCTTCTCTCAGCTCTTCCCATCACTCTATCACTCTGGATAGCACACTGCCTGACTTACATGCATTTAGGTGGCTGTGTATTACCTAGAAGAGTGTCTGACCCTTAATAGGTGCTCAATAAAACTGAATAAATGAATGATGAGCAGGATGCAGATTCATATACACAGACCCAAACATCACTTACTGTGGTTTAGAATAGTTACACCAAACTGCTCTGTGGGAGACAACACACCTGAAAAGAAATTGCCCCAGAACTTACAAAAGGCAACAGCATGTGGGACAGTTCCCAACCAAGTGAACACTCGGAGAATGTTTATTTCTACCAACAATCCTCAGTAAAGGTAAACTGATGAAGGAAGCCCCACCCTGTAGGTTCACCTGGCTTGTGTGGACTTTATATTGAAAAAGGGACACTCCTCACAAATGAATTTCTAGTACTACAAGAGAATTAGTACAGCTTCTCACTTTGAAAGATAAGTAGTCTTTCTCCAGACAGCCCATTTACACAAGTTTCATGAAGACATAATAAAAAATAATAATACTAAACACTTACATACTGCTTCCAACATGACAAGCACTGATTTAAGTGAATTCATGTAATCCTCACAACAAGCCTTTGAGGAAGCGCTATTATTATCCTCTTTTCACGTATGTGAAAACTGAGGCACAGAGAGGGTAAGTCACCTGCCCAAAGTCACACAGCTCCCAAGTTATAGAGCTTGGGATTCAAACCCAGGTAGATGGGTTTTGGAATTTTTACTTTTAACTACCACTCTATACTGCAAAAGAAGCAACCTAAATGAGTTCCTCCCTTACACAAGGAAAAAAGAACATGACTCCTGAGCAAATAAAATGATACATACCTGGGAAATTAATTCCAAGTTTGTTTTCCCCAAACTCAAATTTGAAGCTGACCTCTTAAGCAAAAGTTATATTCATACTCAATTAAATACATACGATTACAGATGACAAGCTTATACAGATTCTTAAAAGTCACATATGCTTTCCTGTTATTTATGAAATGTTGCACCATACGCTAATGTATTAGAATAAAATCACATCCATTAATAATAGAGGAAGTGGAGGACATGAACAGACATTTCTCAAAAGAAGATATGAATATGGCCAATAGACACATGAAAAGATGTTCATCATCGCTAATCATCAGGGAAATGCAAATCAAAACTACACTAAGATATCACCTTACACCCATTAGATTGGCAAAAACATCCAAAACCAAGAGTGACAAATGTTGGAGAGGTTGTGGAGAAAAAGGAACCCTCATACACTGTTGGTGGGAATGCAAACTGGTACAGCCACTATGGAAAACAGTATGGAGACTTCTCAAAAAGTTAAAAATAGAAATACCCTATGACTCAGCCATCCCATTACTGGGTATCTATCCTAAGAACCTGATATCAGAAATCTCAAGAGTCCGTTGCACCCCTATGTTCATCACAGCATTATTTACAATAGCCAAGACGTGGAACCAGCCTACATGCCCAGAAACTGATGATTGGATAAAGAAGATGTGGTATATATACACAATGGAATACTACTCAGCCATAAAAAAAGACAAAATTGGCCCATTCACAACAACGTGGATGGACCTCGAGGGTATTATGTTAAGTGAAATAAGCCAGTCAGAGAAAGACGAACTCTATATGACTCCACTCATAGGTGGAAATTAGTATATTGAGAAGGAGATCTGTCTGATCGGTGGTTACCAGGGAAAAGGAGGGGTGGGAGGAGGGCACAGAGGGGGAAGTGGTGTACCCACAACATGACTAACAAAAATGTACAACTGAAATCTCACAAGGTTGTAATCTATCATAACATTAATAAAAAATAAAAAAATAAAAAAATAAAAAATAAAATAATAGAGGAAGTGAACTCATCTTTGCCACATCAATGTCAGACACTACACAGTCATCATCAGACAGCCAATTTAGCAAAAGTGTACTTGCTCTTTCCGAATGACTATTGTTGAACTATAGGAAACTGCCTGTCTATGACCATTTTAGAACACAATTATAGCAATTTCATATGGCTCAGCCTAATAGATTTAGGCTTCGTTTTTTCTTTTTTCTTCTCAGAATTAGTCTTTTCTATTCATGGTTTTGTTTGTTTTTTTTAAGATTGGCCCTGAGTGAACATCTATTACTAATATTCCTCTTCTTTTTTTTCTCCCGAAAGCCCCCAGTACATAGTTGTATATCCTAGTTGTAGGTTTTGTCGAGTTCTTCTATGTGGGACGCCGCTTCAGCATGGCTTGATGAGTGGTGCTAGGTCCGCACTCAGGATCCAAACCAGCAAAATCCTGAGCCGCCAAAGTGGAGCACGTGAACTTAACCACTGAGCCACGGGGCCAGCCCCGCTATTCACAGTTTTTATGTTTAAATAAAGACAGAGACTAAAGGTGGCTTTGATTCTATGTAGCCAGCATACCCTTTTAACATAATACTCTTCTTCCAGGTCAGAAAGGAGAAACCAGAATAAAGCCCGCTGTGTAGCCTATTTCCTACTGATATATTGATCTGTTTTCCAAAATAGTTCTAAGCAATTACATTCTTTTTTCCACCCAAACTTTGCAAGACTAAAAATTTAAATAAGATTTAAAATAAATCTGCAAATGGCATTATTTCCTATTCCAATTTTCCCACTTACATTTGAATGAAACTGTGATTTACTCCGAAGTTATACTTTCAAATGCTTCCCCCTTCTTACTTCTGTTTCTAAATAGAGTTTATTACATATGTTCTGTAAATATCCAAGTGTAGCTACTTTAGGCTTTGAGATCCTCTCTGAAAAAAAAGGAATACATGTCATTTTTTTCCCAGAGTCAGTAGAATTTTCTACTTGCTCTTAAGGCAGATAGAATAATTTATTAATTTCAGCAGGCCTCCCCAGCTAGAGTTCTCAGCTACGACAAGGAAGAGTACATCATAGGCACTCAAAAGGGATGGGGGCATAGGAATGGAGCCCAGGGCACCCACCCAGGTGGAACATTGATTGACATTGATTAAATCCCCTAACTGATGGACTCAGGTCATCTTCATTGAAATCTTAATGCTATTCTTTTAATATAAGAAACCTCGCTGAAAACTGCCAGAGACAAAGAGAAATCAGACATGGCTCCTGTTTTCAAAAAGGTAGAGCATTTAGGGGCCAGCCTGGTGGCACAGTGGTTAAGTTCGCACATTCCGCTTTGGCGGCCCAGGTTTGCTAGTTCAGATCCCAAGTGTGGACATGGCACCGCTTGGCAAGCCATGCTGTGGTAGGCGTCCCACATATAAAGTAGAGGAAGATGGGCACGGATGTTAGCTCAGGGCCAGTCTTCCTCAGCAAAAAAAAAAGAGAGAGGAGGATTGGCAGCAGATGTTAGCTCAGGGCTAATCTTCCTCAAAAAGAAAAGCTAAAAAAAAATAATAATAATAAAAGGTAGAGCATTTAATCTCATTTTCCAGGGTCAACCCAGCAAGTGGGCCTGTCACGCTTGTCCAGATCTTGGTTTAGGTGACAAACTGTCTTCTCCCCCTCCCTCTACCTTCTATTCCTAAGATCCACTGATGTAGGTCACATATCCCGAGTCCTGTCTGAGTTCAGGCATCTGGATCTGTTCTCCAGAGTTCTGGAGTCTAGTGGATATACGAATTCTTTGAGAGCCCCCCTATCTACACTCACTTGAGTGTATATCTGCATTCCTTGGGGACCCCCACATTTCAATCAAATTGGGTGCAAAAAGATTTAAGATAGGAACACCTGCCACAGTTCAAATTCACATTACATATATGTACATATATATATATATATTCAAATTTACTACAATTTCTACTAAAAATAGCTAACAGGTGTGGAGCATTTACTCTGTGTGCTATGCCAAGTGTTTTAAATGTGTTATCTCCTTTAATTCTCACAAGATTCCTATGAAGTAGATGTATTATTTCCATTTTCCAGAAGAGGATACTGAAGCTCCAAGTGGTTAACTGGTTTCCTCAGACACACATACAGTGTTTGAGTCAGGTTTCAAACCCAGGGAGTTCGAGTTCAGAGGCCATGATCTTACAAATGAACAATTATGGAGGTCACCAACTAATTCTATAAAGCACAAATAAAGAGATGGCAATAAACGGGATGTTTTAACCTTGGCGGCTCCCCACCCAATGTACATTCACTAGATAACAGCCTTCCTTCCCTTTCACTGCACGCTCTGTTGGCTCAGTCAGATATAAATACGCTGATGCCTGCATCTTCCCAGAGCACGCTCAGCTTAAAATAGATGAGCTCAGAGTAAGGCCTGATCCCGTCCCATGCTTCATTGACAAAACCTACCGAACTCGCCCTTGGTCAAACTCATGTGTTTCTCATCCCAGAAAAATGCATGTTGTGGCCCAGGCTAGAAGAAGAGATCTGGAACGATTTCCACCTCTCTACTATGGAAAATTCCCCATGATCATTTTCCAACAGTGAAGAATTCTGAGGTTTAATTTCTACTTTCCCAGTGTTCTTACAGATTTTGAATTATTTCCATGTTCTCAACACAGGAATATCTTTTTTTAAATGAAAAAAAGAGAGGCTATATTGGGCACAGAAAAATCACTTCAAAATCATTTAGGAAGAGAAAAAAATAGCACAAAAAGTGAGAGATTGATAACAGCAAACTCATATCCTTGAAGGTGAATTAAGAGTTTCTTTCCTGTTGCAATGGCCCCACCCAGTCTTGTTCCTCAACACATCTGAAAACACCCTTTGGTTTTAAGAGCTGATGCTGGGAGGGTGCTGCCCAACTGCATCTTGGGTTGGAATGTGGCTCTACGTCCCAACACCTCACAAGAGATCTTTTCCTCTCTGAACGTCAATCAAGGAACCCAAAGTCTATCATATGAAGAGAGACCCCTACTGCACAGCAGTATAAGGGCCGTAATGTTGGATGTATATAGTTAATACAATTGCCTGGTGAGGGTATTTAACATTGCCTCGATATTTCAGGAAGGTGAGGAAGCCATTGATCACTTCTGCTGCGTTGAGACATTCCACCATCACAGGCAGAATCTTCTACGATTTGAGGAAATAATTCCTTTTCTGTATTTGATTGCAAAAACAGCCACAAATCATTCCCTTACATGGATCCATGTCTCTTTGCAATGTGACTTTGCACACCTTATTTTCAAGACTTGGCATCTATTTTCCCACCTATGAATGATTTGATTTGGCATATAAAATATGGCAGAAGTGCCGGTAGGGCAATTTTGATACTAGGGCCTTGCAACTTCCACTCTCTCTCACAACTCTGCCAATCTACCATAAGAACAAGCTAGACTAGCCTGTTGCAGAATGAGGGACCACATGGGTCAAATCCTAGTCAAGTCAGCCGAGCCATCCCAGCTGCCACCTCATACATCAAAGGGCAGCCATGATCAGCAGAGCCACACATCCATCCCACAGCTAACTACAGATGCCAGAGGAGCCCAGCTGAACCAAAAAGATGACCCACTGGAGCCCACACCAGATCGTCAACCCATACAGGGGTGATCTAAATAAATGGTTGTTGTTTTAAGGCACTAAGTTTTGAGATGGTTTGCTACACGGCACAGGCTGACTAGTATATTTACTCTATCAATATCAGTAACTACAGGAGATAATTAAGGGGGAAAATGATAAAGGGAAAAATCTCTCTCAATTGACAACTTAAAATTTAATAAGGAACGATCAAACATTGCTTTTTTTGTAAAGTAGATTTATTTATGATATGTTCCACTACACCACTGTTTAATAACACAATCACTAATCACTAGTATTAAATCACTAGTATTAAAAAATTTCCTTTTTTGGGGAAATGATGATGTGAGTTAGTGGAAGGAGTGCTGGGTGGTAATGAAGAGATGTGCATTGTAACTTGGGCTCTTTCACGAGCTGGCTACATGATTGTGGCAGATCCCACTCCCTGACCCTCAATTTTCATAGAGAAAACCGAGGGGATTGGATGTGATACCATTTAAGGCCTGGTCCAATTCTAAAATGAAGGATTTCGTGTCATTTTTGTCTGGAATTTTTTTCAGACAATTTTTCCTGAAAACATTTTCTTACCAGTACATTTCTATTATGGAATAAAAACACTGCAATTAACCCTCCAACTGGGTCGTTATCTCCAGTGTGTCCAGCGCTGCCCCAAGTCATGAGGATATAGCAATGAAGAGGACAGACACGCCCGAGTGGTATGCTAGAGCTTTCTTCTAAGCTTATGAGAGCCAACTGTGTCCTTCTCTTTCCAAATATGTGTTCAGTGACAATGTGTTGGCAGCTTGAAATCAGACATGGTGGGAGCATTTACACCATCGAAATCAGCAAATGCTCCAAATAATTTTTCCCACCAAGAAAGCCAGTTGTTAAACATTCACCCGGGCAACCCTGGACTCTTCTCTCATTGAGTCAACTTTCTAATAGGGGAGCTGGACATTACATAACTGTGCACAAAATATTCGATGACAACCGTGAGAAGCGTGGCAAAGCAGGGGAGGGGTAATACATAGGGCAACAATACATATTCCAAGCAGAGAGAAAGTATTGTGAAGACTTCAAGCGGAAAGGAGTACGCCCCATCTGAGGAAATGGAAGAAGGCCAGCATGGCTCTTGTGGCTGGAGCACAAAAGGCAAGCAGTCAAGAGCTTGAAGAGAAGATGGAGAAGGAGGCATTAAGGAAGACTTCGAGGGTTCAGACTGCGCAACTCTGTGAAAGGCAGTGCCACTAATAAGGCAGCAGGACCAGGCCAGAAGAGAAAGGGGGAGGAGAATGATGCCAATCTTAGAAATGCTGGGTTTCAGATATCTCAGGGGCAGGGTATTGGATGGTGATGTAAAACTGGAAGCCACTGCGTGCACATGGTAAATGAAGCCATAAGTGCAGATGAGATTCCGGGGCGTGGAGAAGGACTGCAAGTTAGAGCCAGCACGGCAAACTGAGTGCTCGGGAAGACGGGGAGAAGAAAAGAGCAAGGAAGCTAAGAAAATAAAAGGTTTCAAGGAAAATGGGCAATTCACAATGTAAAATTCTACTAAAAGATCAAGCACAAAGAGAGCTAAAAATGCCCAATATGCTTTGCAATATGAAAATCATCGGTGGCATTAGAAAGAATAGTTTGGAGGAGTGACAGGCACAGAATCCAGGTTAAGATGGATTGAGGAGTTGGCAGGGGGTGGGAATGGAGGCAGAGAGTATAGGCAAGTCTTTAAAGAAGTGTGTTGTGAATGAAAAGGAGAAAGAAAGGAAAGCAGCCAGTTAGGGTCCAGAGAAGGTATAGAACTTTCTTTTAAGATGGGAGAGGCTTGTCATGTTTAATATTGATTGTGTGATCTAGTTAAAGGGGAAATATTAATAACACAAGAAAGAGAAGGAATAAAAGTTAGTGTAAAATCATTGAGAAGTCAGAGTCCAGGGCCAAAGAAGTAGGATGGCCCAGGAAAGGAGGAGAGAAGAGCTGAAGATGCAGGTGGGTTTCTGGGGCTGGTGGCAGGAAGGAGATGGAGATGCCCTCAATGCTTTCTCTCTCCACCAATGAAGTGGGAGGTCACCTCAACAGCTAGGAGTGAGGCAGCAGGAGTCTTAAACCAGGAGAAAGTTTTAATGAAAGTACTTGTAGGAAAAGTCATTGGCCTCGGATCCTGACCGACCTGGCTTTCCACCATTTAGTAGCCTGTAACCTTAGGCAAGTGGCACAGCCTTTCTCAGTCTCATTTATTTGACCAACAATGCTTGAGCAATTACTGTACACTAGCAATGTATTAGAAATGCCAAACATATTGGATAAAGTCCTTGAGTTCAAAGACTTCATCAACTATTGGGCAAGTAAAACGAGTCAGACAAAATTAGCACAGCATTAAAAGCGCTAAGGCGAAGGAAAGCATCAGGTATTCTAGGAGCACAGAAGGAGTTCCATTCTAGACTGGCAGGGTTAGAGATTGCCTTCCAGGAAATAAGCATCCCAGCTAAAGCCTCAGTCTCCCCAACGCAAAATGGAGGAAATCAATCAATTGATTAATTACCAAGACAGTCTACTTAAGGCACTTTGGCATGATGTCTACAACAGAACGTTTTAGCAGTAAGTTCTACTTTCCTTCCCTAGAAACCCTCTTGGTACAATTGAGACTATTATAAGCTGTCACAAACTTCAATTTTCTGCACAAATTTTCACTTTTGCCCACCTTTCTCAAGATATTCCCTAATAATGGCTGGAAGTCATTAAAACTATTCCTGATCGCTAAACCCCAACTTAGAAAAACATACAAAACAACTAACAATAATGTCTTGCATAGGGAATTGTAGCCACTGCATATAAAAATCTCACAAATTCTATCCCTTCTTTTATCTCTCCTTCATGTTTATGAGCCAGATGCAGCTGGATCTTAGATATCTGGGTCCCTGCCTTCCTTTAAATAAATGAATGTCCAATGTATCAGTCAGCAATCTTGACGGCAAAGGAATAACACCCCATCTTACACTGACTTACACAATGAAGGGGCTTGATCAGCTCATGGAATAGAAAAGGCCCAATGTGGCATCTCAAACGATATCACCAAGGACTTGGTTCTTCACTGGTTTGTCTTCTGCAGGGTTAGCTCACCCTTTAGACTCCCAGCGTGGCATCTGAACTATCCCAATATCTTCATTCATTGGAATGAAATAACAAATTCAGGTCCACTTAACATCCTTGCAGCATATGATGCAGCAAAAGACAGAAAGGTTCTTTCCCCATAAAGGAAACTTTCCCTCACTTTTCACTGGCTCTGAATAGACCCTTCCTGATCCAATCTCTATGCAGTGACATCCAAGAGAACTTTCTGCAATGATGGAAATGTTCTCTAACTATATCTTCCAAAGGTGGCTATTGAGCACTTGAAATGTGGCTAGTGTGGTTAAGCAACTGCATTTTAAATTTTTATTTTAACTAGTTAAAACTTAAATATAAAAAGCAGCAAGTGTCTAGAGGCAACTGTATTGGACAGTGCAGCTCCACAGTGAGGGATGGGTGAGTTACACTGGTTGGCTAAACTAGTCAGTACCCTCTGCATTGAGCTGGGGATGAAGTTAATTCCATTCATTCCACAAAGAGAAGTCATCCTGCCTGGTGTCCCAGAGCCCACCATTTTTATTTCCCATAGATTAATGGCTCAATTCAACATGACCTCCTTTGCCAAGGAGTCATATTTATAAATCTTACCTAGCACAATGCCACATGAAAGTCACTTTGGAATAATAGCCTTTTAAAGCTGAGAGCAACCTCAGGACTCATACACTTCAGATTCATATTTCACAGAGAAGAAATGGGCTTAGAGCATCAATCGCTTTGCTTATGGCAGTTATGAGCAGGCCTGGACATGCTGACCTTCAGCCATTTTTCCACTATAAAATTCAGTCTTCTATGCCACAACACTCCAATAGGCCCACTGTGACAGAATCAACTTCATTCCATATGAAGCTTCATAATCATTAGCTTATTGAAGCTTCCAGTAAAGAATGTTACCGTAGAGGCCCGATATTTCACACTCAAAAGTCTAAATGAGCCTAAGAGGCAACATAAATGAGGTAGGCTGGCTTGGTGGGGACTGAGGCCAACTGGATACCACACGCCCTGTCTAAAGTAGGCAGCCTACACAGCTGCTGCTCTGCTCCAGCCAAATGTGGCTATGGGCGTATGTCAGCCTGTGTGGCCATGCCTTCAGATGAGAAATCCAGATTTGTATATGCACTCTTCAGATTTTTAAATGCTGGGCACTTCTGTTTACATTTTTAATGCGTTATGCAGGCTAAGCAAGATCTGTCTGCGCATGGGGTTAGCCTCCAGTTTGCACCCTGTGGTAGAAATTTATAAAGTCTGACCTACTGAAAATTAAAGGCTTCAGAGCAGTCACTGCTGGTGGTGCCCATGTGTTCCCATGCATCCCAACTGACAGCTTCCAAATGCAACTATGTCTGAGGGTTTTCTCAAAGCCTGGGGCCCACTGGTCTGGAGCCGCTTTGGTCATCGAGAGGGACTGGCAGAAGTGCTGAGGTCATTAACAGCCCCTGGGAGAGCTACCTTCAATCACTGACAGGTAGGAACTGGTGGGTAAGTAGCACAGCTCCCTGGCCCTTCAATTGGGATAATTCTGAGGTGTGTTCCACGCTGTCTCCAGAGTTCCCCAGTGGGATGAAGCTTCAGTTCCCAGAATGTAAACTATTTGATAATTCACCCTTTAATGGCTGCCTTCCCTTGCCTGTCTCGTTTCCCCCACTGCCCTGCCCATGCTTTCTGGGGTCACCTTTCAAATAAACTACTTGAACTTGAATCCTTGTCTTGGGGTCAGCTGCTGGAAGAACTCAACCTACAAACACCAGAAACTAAAATTGCTTTAGTATTTTGTCTGTTTGTTTTTGCTTTTAATTTTTTGCCTCCAGTAATGAAATATGTCAGAGCTGAAATGTATGAAAAAATCATAACATAGTCTAAAGTGGCATCTACTTTGCTATTCTGACATCTCAATATTCACAATATAGCGCTGAAATGGCTGCCCTCTTGCATAATGAAGCCATGCTATAGGAATAAATGTTCTTCTAAAAATAGAATCCATTATGTATACCAGCATAGTCGTTAGTTTCTTAGCATAGCAACTAGTTCCGCCCCATAACACTTTTCATTGAGGCATTCACTTCAAACAGGTGCAGGGTTTGCAATGATGCAATATAAATTCCAGGCCTCGGTGCCTAAGTAAGTGGGGAGTTCTGCACAATGCTGAAGGGGAATCTCATGCAAAATCATTCTCATCACCATCCTCATTCCCTACAGAAGACAGAATCGAAAAGCGGAAATTCTAATGGGAGAAATGCGAAGTTTCCCACTCTCAAATGTATTACATAGATGTGATTAAATCACAAGCTTCCTGTCAAACCTGTATATGACCTGGCTCTCTCTGGTTTCTCTGGTGGGTTTATGTGTGGATAAAGGAAGGATCCTACAAATTCATAAGAAATGACAGGTTATAATTTAATAAGATGATATCTGCTTTTGAATCCATAATACAAATTGAAGATATAAAACAAAATAATTATATAAAAGCATTTTTCAAACTCCATTTGCTTATTCCAGAGTGCAGCTAATTTAATTAAATATGGAGTTCAAACAGAACTTGGTCTAATAGAGGATCTAGGAAAACATAAACATCGGGGATAATAAACCGGGCTTGGATGCGGAGGACATGTTCGGTAAGGATAAAACAACTAAGACCTGGAACATTCAGGGAATGAGAAATTAAATGAATTTTCATCAACTGAATATAACAAAAATATCTATTTTGATTCCATCTTGGATATTGAGACTCTTTCTAAAAAATGCTAGTAATTTCCTGCCCTCCTAAGTACAGTTTAGGGAATATTATTCCATCATAGCTAAATATCTTCAGACTCTTGTAAGGCCTCCAGGTGCTCAAGCTGAGTATTACTTTGGATAGAAATTAGGCCACGGACAGGAAAGGTAGAGTGAGCATATCCTCTCAGGAAGTTTACTGAATAACTTGTGATGTCAGCTTGCTTTCTATCCAGTGCGCATCTTGGCTGCACACTAGAATTAAACGAGGAGCTTTCAAAAAAAAAATTCCAATGTCCTGACCACATCCCAGAGCAATTAAATCAGACTCTCTGTCAGTCGGGCAACATCAGCATTTTTTGAAGCTCCGCAGGTGACTTCAACGTGCAGCCCAAGTAGAGAATCACTTCATACTGTTAGCTTCTTCCCCGCAAATGTAATACGCCTACTGAGGTTTCTTTTCAGACCAATCTAAGGAAAAGAAATCTCGCAGGGAAACTTAAATTGACACATTAAGCAAGTTCTTTAAAAAGCAAAAAGTTAAGAGGCAGCACATAAAGTCAGACTCCCTGGGTTCTACTCATGCCTTGGCTACTAACCAACTGTATGACCTGGGGTCATTACTTGACCTCTGTGCGCATGTCAACCTACTCACCCGTAAATGGGATAATGATAGCCCTGTTCTCATAGTTTTTAGACATGATCCAATGAGTGTGTGCACGTGTACATATGTACTAGAACAGTGCCTGGCATACAGAAAACACCATATATGTGTTTGCTATTATTGGTGATGACAACACCCATGATAATAATAACAGTAATTAAAAGGTATGTACAAATTGAATTAGTGCACATTAAAAAAACTTATTTATAACATGTGAACACCAACTTCCTAATAAACTGGTAGCTCAAAGTTTGTGGTTTTGCCTTTTTTAATTATTTAAACAAAATAAACAATGATAAAACATGAAAATGGAAAAATAATTAATTATATTCTCTATTTCAGTTTATTTTTCTTGTGTGCAAATGCTTATATGACTCAACTGTCCATCTAAATTTCTTTTACCAGAAGGAAAAAAGAGGCTTATCTTGCTGATTAAATCTAGAAAGAGCTTGACAAGGGCCCCATCAGTAGGATCAAACAAGCTTGGAGTGGCAAGAAAATGAACTAGAGAACAACCAAAACTGCTCCCTCTATCTACAATGTCTGTGATTCAAACAAAGGAGTGTGACATGATGTCAACACCAAGTATCTGGGAATTCTACTCAGAACAAAGGCAAACAGGCTTTCCACCTAACAGAAAATAAAATGATGAGCAATATACAAAATGTATGTCCTCCACGCAGTCCTCCAATCCAGTATCTCAAACTGATTTTGGTATCAAAAGGTATAAACGCCCCATTGTAATAGTTTTATAGCATGGAAGGCTTCCAATTTAATTTCTCCTACAAGACTGGGAAGAGCTAAATATAAGCAACTCGTGAAACTGAAGCATAATTTTGTAATTAAATTATATTAGGAGTAATGAATTTTAAATTAAAGCCAGGGTGTTTTATATTTCTAAACTCTGGTTACAATGTATTCAAATGAGCACTGCTGTCATTACTCACATAATGAAGTGTGGTGACGGTGACATGAAAATCATATTAATGCATTTGCACCCTACAAATGATGCCAAAGAAACTACAATGATGCCATTTCATAAGAACCAACCTGATTTTAAAATGCATTTCAAAAGTTTACACTTCGATTAGAAATTCTACCAGAAATCCCTGAATCACAACCTCCAAGAACTTGCAAAAGATTCCATCCTAATCACACTTCGTTGTATGTTGCATCTACATAGGATGAGCAATCATAACATTTGGCTAACCTATACCAGCTAGAATTCAATGAGGCAAAAACTTTGGAGTTTATGGAAGTGAAAAGCAGCTAGCATTGAGCATAAATGGAGCTTAATCTGCAAGTGGATTTGATCAGGAAAGGTTTGTTCCTCAGCAATCTGACAGCCCACTAACTAAATTACACTCAAAAAGACTAAAAGTTTAATCTCTAAGGATCTGGTCAGTATGGAGGACAAGGAGCTGCAAGATATCAATATAGCTGTGATAATCCTAAAGCGATCATCTTAGGAAAACAGACAAAGACAACCATGGTGGAATCCACTTCTTCTTGTGAATAATATCATTTTCTACTATCCAAGACTTTTAAATCATCTTAAAGCTTATTCCATAAAATACTTCAGATTCCTGAGGGTCCAAGAAACTTTCACCTATAATGGAGGATTTATTAGCAAATTATCCTCAGAGGAAAAGTCTTCTAAATGATAAATCTCTTCTTTTGCCTTCCATGGCTGTGTTCCTGAAATATTATGAAATACAGAAATAAACATCTTGTTTGCCCAAACAGACCTAAGCATCAATGCTTGAGATCAAAAGACCACAGCAGAATCTAAACAGAAAACAAGTCACTATTACCTTGAAGAAAAAGGAAAAACAAAGATTTAAAAACATACATAAATAGATGGTCACTTGGTTTTCAAAACAGCAAATTTGTGGTCCCTAACAATTAGTTAGGGACTAATTGTTTAGTCAGAGACTAATTGTTTATTATATAACAATAATAAAAGCCACCACAATGGACCTTGAGAGCATTATGCTAAGCGAAATAAGCCACACAGAGAAACACAAGTACTGCATAGTATTGCTTATATGTGGAATACAAAAAGAAGAAAAAAGGCCAAATGCACAGGAACAGAGGGTAGAAAAGTAAAAAAGTGGTTCCCAGGGGTGGAGGGGTTGGGGTCAGTGGCTATAAAACTTCTAGCTGTAAGATGAGTAAGGTCTGAGGATCTGAGGTACAGCATGGTGACTGTAGTTGATACCACAGTATTGTAGAATGGAAATTTGCTAAGAAGGTAGAACTGAAATGTTCTCGCACATACACAAAAATAAGATCAATGGGTGAGGTGATGGATGTGTAATTAACTATACAGGGGAATCCTTTCACAACTCAGATGTATATCAAAGCACCATCACGTGTGCTTTAAATATCTTACAATTTTGTCAATGGTACCTCAGTAAAGCTGAAAATAAAATAATAAAATTTAATTTAAAATTTAAATTTAAAAAAAGCCACCACAAGGGATTGAATTTACAAAATGCTAGGCAACAGGCTAGGCCCTTCATGTATGACACTTAACAACTCAACATAATACCCCATCTTATGGATGAGGAAACCGAGGCTCAGATTGTTCAAGAGATTCACCAGAGGTGACTCATGTACCAGACGGAGAGCTAGAACTCAAACTCACATCTGTCCTGACTGCAAGCTTCTGGCCTCCCAAATTAGGACTGTTTCAAGAAAATCTCTCTGGCTTAAAATGAAGTATTCACCAATTACGTTCCAGTGCTTCCTACTAAGGAATCCTTTTAATACTTTTCATTAGGAGGCATCTATACGAAGTTGTTAAGCATTAAGCAGATACATTAGGCAGTTCCTAGACAAGGATTCTAGGAAAATTAGTTTATTTGAGAGGGGGTTGCAGGACACATCGGGTGTGAGGAATCAAGAAGGAAGCTCATAAAGGGTGTGTTTTCAAGCCAGTTACCACTGCGGGTGAATGGGCTTAATCCCATTGGAGAACACCAGGAGAAAACATAAAGCTAGCACCTTTGAATTATCCCACCCAAGAGGTGAGGAAGCTGTGGTATTTACCAACCAAACTCCTTTGGTTGGGTGAGTGTTAATTCCCAGGAACTTCTGGGCAGTCACATGGGTGGCAAAGGGAGATGTAGTGGCCAGAAAAAAGCAAGAGAATTCAAGTGCTGGCCACTAGGGTCCAACTCGTGGCTTCTGGAGTAGTAAGGTACTTGGGCACAGATTTCACACCATGTCTGCTCTAGCTATTAATTTTTTAAATAATAGTGAAGGAAATTCAGGGAAGAGGAGAGAAAAGCCTTAGTCCATAGGTGCTGCTGGTTAGTTGCCAATGATCGGCATACTGCTCCAGGCCGAGCAACCATCCAGCCCTCAGAAAGTAATCCTCACATGCTTTTTGCTGTTTTCTAAAGTAATTTCAGTGATCGTATCAGTCTTCTGGGGAAGCTACCAAATAAGAATGAATAGAGTTCATCTTAATTTATAGCTCCATCATTGCATTCCATCAACTTTTGAGTGCCCTGCCCCACTTACCATCACAAGAAATGTCAAAATTGATGTTTCTGGGATATGCCAGAGAAGTTTGCCTGAAAGAGGAAGGGCCATTGCTAAACAACGATATGAAATGAGTGGTGCCTGATGGTTCCTTGTGGAGCCCAGACTATTTTTTGCATAGGATATTCCTAGATTTTCTGGTGGAGGTTTATGTTGCGTCATTCAAAATTTTATTTATTTATTTATTTATTTTGGTGAAGAAAATTGGCCCTGAGCTGGCATCTTTTGCCAATCTTAGTCTTTTTGACTGAGGAAGATTCTCCCTGAGCTAACGTCTGTGCCAGTCTTCCTCTATTTTGTATGTGGGACATCACCACAGCATGGCTTGATGAGTGGTGTGTAGGTCCGTGCCCAGGATCTGAACCTGCGAACCCTGGGCCACCAATGCAGAGTATGTGAACTTAACCATTATGCAACCGGGCTAGCCCCTCATTCAAAATATCTTTCAGCTCTAGACTCATGCTGAAAAATATCCTTGTGGCTTATGTAAATATTTAGTTTTTAAACTTTGCTTTTGTACTCTGTATAGAAATTTAAGGTTAGCATAAGAGAAGGCAGTCTATGGTTGCCATTAATAGAAACTTAATCATCTCTCTGTACAAGGATCCCAAACGGTGTCTCATGTAAAAATCACTGGCAAAAACAAGATGGCAGCTCCAGCATATGGTAGAGCCAATCTCTCTTTTCCTAAGTCTGTAGAAATGACTGAATATGCAGGTACAAATTTATGTCTATAATCTAGGATCATGGGTAAACAGAAAAGTTTCACTTGTTGAATCAGGAAGTATGAAAGGCAGAAGATAAATGGAATAAAAATGAGGTAGGAAATGACATCCCAGAAGCCCACAGGCATTAAAACACAGGAGAGGATCCATGGCCATGAAACCAGGTGGTTGAGGTGTCAGCACTAGGAGTGAAATGGGAGCATCAGCTCAGGTCAACCTTCCATTTCAGCTCCCACCTTCCACACCCTCCACACTGCAAGCCAGAAGAAGGCACAGGAAAGAGGGTGCTATCATAGCTGGCTGCAACCAGAATGAACAGGGAGCCACCAACACACAGGACTACCCATTTGAAGAAACTGAACTTCGAGCCCCACCTCACACTGGTCCTCAAAATACATTATTACATTGCTGCTATGGTCTGGATGCTTGTGTCCTCCCCAAATTCATGTGTTGAAAGCCTAACACCCAAGGACAGTATTAGGTGGGGCCTTTGGGAGGTGATTAGGTCACGAGAGTGGATCCCTCATGAACAGGATTAGTGCTCTTGTAAAAAAGGCTCCAGAGAGATCCCTAGCCCCTCCCACCATGCTTGGAAACAAGGAAGTCTACAACCCGGAAGTAGGCCTTCACCCAACTATGCTAGCACCCTGATCTTAGACTTCCAGCCTCCAGTGTGAGAAATAAATTTCTCGTTAGGAAGCTACTCAATCTGTGGTATTTCATCATAGCAGCTCAAATGGACTAAAACAATTGTTCACGGATTAAAACCTAAATTAATAATAATGATGATGATGAGAATGATGAATGAGAAAGGCCTTAAATAAAGCAAAAAGAAAACAATAAGGTTGAAATGAGACTACATCAAAGTTGAAAATGGCAAGTCATCATTTGTCATGCATAAGTTAAAAGTTAAGAAATTCAAAGACAAGCCACAGACAGGAAGAAAGTATTTGCAACATTTCTAGCAGTTAAAAGATTAACACCTAGAATACATACAGAACTCTCTACACAAAGGCAAGGGGTATAAGTCAGTAATTCATGTCAGAGAAAACAGAAATTGTCCACAAATGTATGAAAGTATACACAGCTTACTAGCAAATCAGGCAACGGCAAATTAAAACAAAGAGATATAATTGTACCAGATAGAGAAAAATTTAAATGTTTCTTAATAGTGTTGATGGGGCTAGAGGAAACAGTTCCTCTCACATGAGACTGGCAGGGTTATAAAATGACACAACCATTAACTAAAATTTAGGATATGTATAGCCTTCAATCAGCAATTGTACTTCTGAAAATTTACCTCAGGGAACCTCTGACCCATATATCCAGAGCGGGTACACAAGGCTAACTATACTCTATATTACAGGATTGTTGTCTGTAGCCCCAAACAGACCAACACCAACAATCCATCAACGAGACATTTTTATTTTAAAATTTAGTAATCCATTCCATGGGACATGATATGGCAATTTAGAAGAATGAGGTAGATACACATGCACTTACATGAAAAGTTCTGTAAGACACGCTGTCAAGTGAAAATCAAGTTTGTGGAACAGTAAAAATATTATATTATTTAGGATACAACGGATATAAACAAAACAAAATGAAATATTTCCATAGTCACGCGTGCACAAATTCACTAAGAAAAGACCTGGAGTGAGCCCATGAAGCTGGTACCAGTAGTTGACTCTGGACAGAGGACTAGGCTTGGGGTCCACAGCTGCGGGGGGGGTGGGGTGTAAGGACGTTTAGACTGCTTTACTCTCTTACACAAAAAAGTATTTGTATATTATCCACAAAATTAAAAATAAACAAAATCTCTAACCAAAAAAGAGAAAGTAGTAGGAGTTCTTCATTTTTACACCAATCTTGGAACAGAAGCACAGCGTCGGGTTGCAAGGCTAAAGTCTACTCTGTTTCATATCTTAGCAGGATAGGTTTTTACTAGCACTTTAACATTGACCCCTTTTTTCTTCTTTAGCTTTTCTTCCAAAATTGTCATGTAGATTCTTCTCGTTGTTCACAGGGTTTGCACGGCTAACACTTCCTGTGTTGGTTTCTCTCCCCATAGGGCAGAGCTCCACAGAAAAGTCGTAGCCTACTGTGGGCAGCCTCTTAAATACTCAGGCTGTGCAGGGGTCCCTTCTCACCCATGATTACAAATAAACCGATCCTCTTCACATTGCACACTGACATAAGAAAAACCACCATGCTTAAATTAGTCATATTTAGAGACTCGTTTTCACTGATTACAGTCAAAATAAGATTTACAGAGCCAACAATAAAGAGGAAAGAATGATCGAAATAAGTCCAGAGCTGGTAAAATGTATGAACATTTATCCCTTAAGATGATGTTCATATTTATCTGCTTCCATCAGCCCCAAACATCTTTCAATGTTGCACCAAAGCACATGTCTGCTACCTAAAAATTACTTGCTAGCTCTGGTTTTTTATTCCTAAATCTATCATCTGTGCTGTCTTCTTTGTTACCTATTATTTCTATGGTGACAAATGAAAGGAGGGGTAGGGAAGGGAGCTTGTCATTATCTATCGAGAGTGAAATTGGTGACTCTGGTCCATGGTATACCGTAGCCAAGACAGGTGAGAGGACCTGGGTAAGACACAATGCAAAATGTGAGGATTTTCCTCCAGTGCTATAAAAAGAAAGATCTTGTAACAATATTCTTTACCAAGAGCTTCTTAAAGCCACTCAGCTCGCCTCTGAGCAGACTAGGTGTCAGGTGATTACTAATCAAAGTGCTGTGGCACAGGCTGCACAGACAAAGGAGAAACATGATGAAAAGAAGCCTGAACGGCGAAGAGAGGCATATTACAACAAATACCCATGCAAGCTCCCAAATCAATGGAAAACACAGAGTGCAAAATCAAGGGATAAACTTAAAAGTATCATACTTTTCTCTGAGACGTGATCTCTGTAGTACACGCGATAGATTCACATCACTAAGAGGAACTGTCAGAAAATAATGTTTTAAAGAAACTGGGCCACTAAGTAACATCGTGATTGCACCATTTGGCCAGGTACCTTCAAATGATCTTATGCAAAAACATAAAGTAAAAGCATGGCGTGCCATCCCTTGTTTGTGAGCACCACTTCTAGCGTGGGTTCACGCTAACATATCACTCACAGGAGTCCATCTCCCAGAGGCGGATGCATCATTCCTTCTGGTTCTAGGACCGGGCTTAAAGCCAGAAGAAAATGACAAACTTGGAAGCATGGAAACTTTAATTTTTTTCTTAAATCCTCTCATCTTTTGGATACTGATATAGGATCATTGACCAAACAATAAACCTCCAAACTCTGATATATGACTGAGGGATGCCTTAGGTATTTACAAAGTGAAAAATGAAATTTACCATCTCTTAGATAGAACTCTAAGATTAATATCCATGAAAAGAAAAGTAATAAAGAGATCCAAGGAATTGCTACCACATTATTGGCTTCAATTGGTCATAAACAGCATTACGACCAAGAGAAAATCGTTGCTGTAAAAACTGGAAGAAGTTTTTCTACATTTGAAAATAAGCATGAGTCAAAATACTGGGTTCACAGAACAACAGAGACGCATCAAAGAGCCTTTGGTCCGAAACTCTTTCTCTTTCTTAAGCAAAGAAATATTTATGATTGGTCTTAGAAGACAGCTTAACTGAGTTGCCATGAATTATTTAAAAGCCCCAAAATACCTTCTGTTGCTTTTATAGGAGCTTGATTTACAAGTTGAAAAATCAAACTGACAGTTTAGTCTCGTGTACAAATACCCAACCTTTAAAAATGCTCTAGGCATTATAAATATATCTTTCATGAATATAGCTTCAACAGTTCTAAAAATAGCCTTTAGGAGGAAAAAAAAAAAACCCTCTTTCAAGCCATTGTTTTATACATAACAGCAGGAAACCAAACAGAATGTCAAAGCCAAAGTGATTAACACACCCAGTAATAAACATGAACAGTGGGTATGAAATCTTACTCAAACACATTTTTTGACATTAGGTTGGAGTCTATGGTTTAGACCCACATCCGTGGCCAGAAATGATTCCAGGGGCCCCACATGCAGAAAGTAATTCCAGGGCCACAAGGCTAAAATTTGCCTTTTGGATGACTCGTCAACCGGGCCATTCAGGACTGGCCCTGGGGAACAGAAATTACCTTCCAGTACCCTAAGAGTTTCCCCCAGGCTCCACCCCAACCCCATACATGCCACTGCACAGGGCCAACTCCTCACGACCACTCCCAGGTGAAATTGAGGTTGCCCCAAAAGCAGAAGGCAAGGCTGACAAACTCCAGTAACTTTGTATATAGGGACCTAACGTGGTGATGGGAAAAGGTTAAGGGCACCTCACAGTTTGGTGCCAAGTACTTTATAGGTTTCCATATATATTTAGAACTCTCAATAAAGCCTATGCCATTTCTCCAAATATTAGAACCTTAGGGCCAAAATATTTTGTGTTCCGTGGCCTCATAGGTTCAAGTACAGAATTGAGGCATTGTCTCTTGAAATAATAACCACTTTCTATGAATATTCTTGTCTAACTGCCCGTTAACTCCAAATAAATCTTACGATCTGCAGACATTCTACATTTTAATAATTCAATATGGAATCATCTCAATTGGTTTCATAATAAATGAGATCCTAAATTCATGAAATGCTGGACAAAAAGTTAATATGGGAAGAAATTCCTGAAAAATTGAAGGTATAGCCTAAGGAATCTTATTCTTGGTTTTCTAATGTGAAGAAACGATCAAGGCCAAATTCCTGCTGAGGCTGGGAGGACCCTTACTGAGCAGCCAAGGGGCAAAGGAAGAGAAGGTGAAAGACAAAGCGACAGTCATTAGGGTCAAAAGTGATTTTCTCATCATTTTGCTTCATTCTTTAAGGATAGAGTTAGAGGGTGGGCTTAAATGAGTAATACTCTTATTTTCTTCGACAGCAGATGTAATTTACATTTCCATGTTCCCGTCCTAAAAGATACCAATTGTTCTAGGATTTAGCACATCTAATATTTCTAGGATTTAGCGCATCTAATGTTTCTAGGACTTGGCATATCTAATATTTCAAACTAGAGTCCTTGGAAAATCCTAAGACATTTCTGCCTTAGATATTCTGTTTAAGTAGAATCTTTCAATAAATCAGGAAGGGTCATCTATGAAATGGATATACTTACGTAGATAAGATACTTTGCAAATCAACAACCAAGTGGAAAATGTAAGAAAGACAGATATCACTTCTTACCTTGTTTTGATCTGTCCAGTAAAAGAAAAATCCCTGAGGGTCAGTCCTCAAAATAATTGGAGTGACAATAGCAGAGTCCTAGAAATGTAAGAGAAAAATACATATATTAACATATATTGTTGTAGAAGGTCCTACCCAGGAGTTACTTAATGAGTAACAATTGTTAAAAGTTCCTCTAAGGTCATCAACTATTAATAAAAACTTCAAAAAAATGAGATGGCATCTTTAACTTCGTAGCATTATTAATTACATAACAGAGGTACTTTACAAATAATTAGAATATTTGTGCATTGCTTGTAAATGAAAAGCCCACTGATGCATATATTCATTGATTAAGACAAATTTTTAAAGGCATTGACATGCTTTCTATTAAAATGCTATATCTAGTTTTCCAAATAATTTTAACAATAAACATCATTACATATTTTATTTGATTAAAATGAACTAGGGGCCCATCCCGTGGCACAGTGGTTAAGTTCACACGTTCCGCTTCTTGGCGGCCCGGGGTTCACCGGTTCGGATCCCGGGTGCACACATGGCACCACTTGGCACGCCATGCTGTGGTAGGTGTCCCACATATAAAGTAGAGGAAGATGGGCACGGATGTTAGCTCAGGGCCAGGCTTCCTCAGCGAAAAAGAGGAGGACGGGCAGTAGTTAGCTCAGGGCTAATCTTCCTCAAAAAAAAATAAAATAAAATGAACTAAAATCTATGCTTGAGGATAATATTTTAAATTACATTTGCTCTATAAAATGATTTTTAATTGTACTAAAGAGAGTAAACATAGCATTTGGACATTGCTGTTTCCAAGGTAACAGAAAATAAGGCCATTTTCTACATATTTGGAAAGCTAGACACAAAATTGTTGCAAATTTAAATTTCATATGACAAAATAAAACGTCATAAACAAATAGTCTTTTGAGTTTAAAGCATGCAAATTATAAAGCAAAAACTACAGGCATTGTAATTACAATATTAAACATTTCTAAAATATGTGTTCTTTTCTTTTTGGCAATTTTCAGAAGGACACACCATCTGCACAAGAAAACGCATGCCACTGGATATGGATTTTTATACTGAAACACTTGAGCCTTTGCAGGAATTGCATTTTTTAAAGAGAAATAAATTACCAGTTTATTTCAACGTTTTCATACACATCATAACTACGCTATGTCACATCCTCGAGTGGATCAAAAAGCCTTGTAATGAAAATTCAAACTTGCAGAGATAATTTTGAACTTTGGGATTGTTTTCCTGATGGGTAGAGCAGATTGAGATGGCTTAAGTACACGGTAAGTTTTATTACAGAAGCAGAGTTCTGGAGGCCATTCCGTTGGGCTCAAAGCTCTGCTTGTCCCCTCTTGGTGCCTCATTTTACACAACCACAACTGAAAAACAATGAGATGATAATAACACTTACCTCAGAGGTTTTTTGTGAGAATGAAATAGAATAATTTGCGTAAAGCACCTGGACTAATGCTTGGCACATAACAATGTTTATTATTATTATTATAGTGGATTATGTTTAAAAACTGAATTTTTAAAATGTTAAATGAGGGCCCGGCCCTGTGGCCTAGTGGTTAGGTTTGGCAGGCTCTGTTGGTGGCCCAGGTTCAGTTCCCTGGCACAGACCTACACCACTTGTCGGCAGCCATGCTGTGGCACTGATCCACATAGAAAGTAGAGGAAGATTGGCACAGATGTTAGCTCAGGGTAAATCTTCCTCAAGCAAAAAGAGCAGGATTGACAACAGATGTTAGCTCAGGGTGAATCTTCCTCAGCAAAAAATAAATAAATAAATAAATGAAGGTTTATCATGGCATTCTTTTTTTTTATCATGGTATACATAATATAAAATTTACCTTTTTTGTGTGAGGAAGATTGGCCCTGGGCTAACATCTGTTGATAATCTTCTTCTTTTTTGGGGCTTGAGGAAGATTGTCCCTGAGCTAACATCCATGCCAACCTGCCTCTATTTTGTATGTGGGATGCCACCACAGCATGACAACACGGCTTGAGGAGCAGCATGTAGGTCTGTGCTGGGGGATCCGAACCCCTGAACCCTGGGCTGCTGAAACAGAGCATGCGAACTTAACCACTATGCTACTGGTCTGGTCCCTAAAATATACCATTTTTAAGTGTAAAGTTCTGTGGCACTAAGTTCTTCCACATTGTTGTGCAAACATTACTATCATCCATCTCCAGAACTTTTTCATCTTCCCAAACTGAAACTCCACCCTCATCAAACTTTAACGCCTCACTCCCTCCTCCCAGGGAGTGGCAATCACCATTCTAACTGTCTGGCAATCACCATTCTACCGTCTGTCTCTATGAATTTCACTATATTCTTGGTACCTCATATAAGTAAAATCATACAGTATTTGTCCTTTTGTGTCTGGCTTATCTCACTTAGCATAATGTGTTCAAGGTTAATCCATGTTGTAGCATGCATCAAAAATTCTTTTTGAAGGTTGAATAATATTATATTGTATATATAGATCATTTTGTTTATCCATTCATCCATCAGTGGACATTTGGGTTGTTTCTACCTTTTAGCTATTGTGAGTAATGCTGCTATGAACATAGTCTACAAATATCTGTTTTGTTTTGTGTGTGTGTGTGAGGAAGAGTGGTCCTGAGTAAACATCTGTTGCCAATCTTCCTCATTTTTTTTTCTCCCCAAAGCCCCAGCACATAGTTGCACATCTTACTTGTAAGTCATTCTAGTTCTTCTGCGTGGGATGCCATCACAGCATGGCTTCATGAGCAGTACATAGATCTGCTCCCAGGATCCAAACCGGCGAACCCCAGGCCGCAGAAGCGGAGCGCACAAACTTAACCACTGGGCCATGGGGCCAGCCCCTACAAATATCTGTTTGAGTCTCTGCTTTCAATTCTTTCCCATATGTATCCAGAAGTGGAACAGCAGGATCAGATGATAGCTCTATATTTAATTTTTTGAGGAACCACCATTCTGTTTTATCCTAATATTCCTAAGATTCACTCTTTTTTTTGTGTGTGTGAGGAAGATTAGCCCTGAGCCAACTACTGCCAGTCCTCCTCTTTTTGCTGAGGAAGCCTGGCCCTGAGCTAACACCCGTGCCCATCTTCCTCTACTTTATATGTGGGACGCCTACCACAGCATGGCGTGCCAAGCAGTGCCATGTCCGCACCCGGGATCCGAACCGGCGAACCCCGGGCCGCCGAAAAGCAGAACTTGCGAATTTAACCACTGCGCAACTGGGTCGGCCCCCTAAGATTCATTCTTAACATTCAGTTTGAAAAATATTTTTTACAAGGATTTTGTTGTTTCATAGAACTTCAGCCAGAATTTAAAAAATTTTAATTTACTTTTAAATGTCCAAAAAAGAATTTGGAAACAAATTTGATAATATAATGAAAGAATAATTTTTAAAATATTTTAAGCTTCCTCTCTGAGGTCACATGCATAAAAGTTCAGAACGATATTTCCAAGAAACCATAGCAATATCTTTAGCTCTGTTTCTTCACCTGCTCTTCTAGAGTGGGGCAAAATAAAAGTTTCCAACAAGCTGTACACAGCACATATCCCTACTTCCAGGTAAATTTGGAAGGAACCTGCAGGTCTAACTTACCCTTCTCAGGTCACTTCCTTTTCTTATCAGAGTGTCTGACAAGAGCATCTGACAAGATTCTAATTGAAATCTTGGTGACAATTCACTGCAAGGATCCCAGACAATCTTTAAAGTTAGCAGAGTAAAACGGCTCAAGTGTATATTGTGGAACACTGTTCCAGGCTGCCTCATTGTTTCAAATGCTATTTCTAGCTTATTCTTTCTCCTCCTTCAAAATTAAAGCTCCTTTGTTCAATATTTTCTTGACCCCACTCTTCCCTCTACGGTTCCTCTGTTAAATGATCATTTATCTCAGCTCCCTGCCTGCTTCCTCCATAATCACCTCTAACCTTCCAAGATCAGCTGGAACTTGGCGTTCTTGCCATGCAAGGCGGGATTTGACCCAGAAATACACGACTATCCATTTTCAATTCCACCTGCTTTTTTCCCACCTCCCACATAGCTGCAAGTGTCTATATTTTCGCCATACCACTGTAGCCACTCCACCCAGGTCCCAAGCATTCTTAATTGTCAGAAAAAATGCTCTGATCTGAAGTTTGAAATATATGGTCACCCTTCATTTCCCAGGCAACTGCAGACATATTGTGACTCTTGCAGTATTTTACTGCAGAATAATGGAGACAGCTCTCAGATGATCTATCTTTTACTCTTTATCTCTCCATCAATATCTGTAAGATGTGTATTCCATAAGACGGTGGTTTTCAAACTTTCAGGTGCATGAGCTTTACTGCAAGGGCTTGTTAAACACAGATTGCTGGGCCCTTTGCCCAGAGTTTCTCATGGAACAGATCTGAGAAGGAGTCTGAGAATCAGCATTTCTAGTAAGCTCTCAAGGAGGCTGCTGAGGTCCAGGGACCACATTATGAGATCTGCTGACAGAGGCCTATGGAGGGTGAGGCTCTGGGTCAGGAATACAGCGACGTAAAGGCCTGAGGAGCACCAGTGAACTTAAAATGTAGATAAACCGGTGTCTTATAAGTACATTGCCTCCAACTAAGAATACCACTTTAATTTGCTTATTTTAAATTATAAGGTATTTTCTCCAATAAATATTTGCCTTGAAAAAGAGAACACTAATAAACATATCTTAAGTTAGTAATAGTGCATGATGTACAGTAAATTTCCATTTACTCCTCTCTTTTTGATAGAAATCACTTTACTCTCATCTTACCTCATCAATAGTGAAGACTAATATAATGATATAAGGGGCTGCTGTTGTGCAATTTACATGAATCCCCAAAACGTCTTTAAGCCAAATAAAGGACAGTCAAGGAAGAAAGAAAAGGACTTCCACAGAACCACAAGATCCAAAAGAATGAGACATCTTTCAGCAGGAAAAAGAGCCATTGGAATCAACATTAACATTACAAAGTCCTATAACTCTTTATTACAATGATTTGCTCATCAATGTGCTGATATAAATCAACAATATATCCTAATATAATGTTATATAACAATTATATCTCAATAAAAAAGATGAAATGTTAAAAAATAAAGTAAATCACTATGAAAAAAAGAAAAATAATAATATAGCCGAAAGAAATTGGCAAGAAATGACAGAGGTACTAGTAGTCCAAACTTCCTTCCAATACCAGAATATTCTTTACAAAAATCCCTGACAGAATAGTAACAGACACATCGTGGACACTTGCTCTGAACCAATCACTGCAGGATGAACTTGAAATGGATTTTCTCCTTTAATACTTACAATAATTTAAGAGGCAGACACTATTATTAGCCCCATTTTACAGATAAATAGACTAAGGCTTGGGTTAAATAACTTGCCCAAGGAAACCCAGCTAAGCTAAGGGAAGCACTGGAAATTAAACTCTCAAGGACATGCTCTACATCAGTGCTGCTCAACATTTTTTCGTTATTGCCCCACTGAGGAGCCTCTAGAGACATTTATTTCCCTAATCGTCCTCAATGAAATTTTAATATCACAGATATTCTGAATATCTATTTTTTTTTGGAAGATTGGCCCTGAGCTAATATCTGTTGCTGATCTTCCTCTTTTTTTTTCCTCCCCAAAGGCCCAGCACTAGTTGTACACCTAGTTGGAAGTCACTCTAGTTCTTCGATGTGGGACGCCGCCATAGGATGGCTTGGTGAGCAGTGCATAGGTCCGATCCCAGGATCCGAACCGGCAAACCCCAGGCTGCCAAAGCAGAGCGCACGAACTTAACCACTCAGCCACTGGGCCTGCCCCTGAATATCTACTTATAGGCTGTATGTACCCTTGTGCTTTATGCAAAATAAAAAATAAAGACTAAGATTTTTCTGTCCCTCAAGAACCATTTTTCATTTCTTTGGAGGTGAGATGGCCCCCATTGAGAATGTGTGCTCTGCACGCGCACTGTCCCGACTGGGCTGGCTAGCCATCCGTGACTTCCGGGCCCTTGACGTGTGGCTGGTTCAACTGAGGTGGGCTATAACATTTCAAAGACTCAGAATGAAAACAATGTAAAATAGATCATTAATAATTTTTGATATTGATTATATATTGAAATCAATATATTGGATTAAATAAACTATATTAAAATTAATTCCACCTGCTTCCTTTTACTTGTTTTAATGTGGCTACTAGAAAATTTTTAATTTCCCAAATGGCTCCCATGATATTTCTATTGGGCAGTGCAGCTCTAAACCTTTATGGGGAAATAAGGTCTCTCGTTAACAGGGAAATCTTTTTCACAAACCAAACTTGGTCAGATAATTCCAGTTAGAAAGTTTGGGGGTTTTTCCATATACGCAGCTACCATCTAGTTTCAACACCTAAGTAGTACAAAATAAATCTAGCTGCCTGTCAAAGTGTCAGTTCTGCAAATATCTGAATTGAGCCATCACGCTGCCACCCTCTGAGCTGCATTTAACCAGGTCGAGGTATGCTATGGGCTGAATTGGGTGGCCCGTAAAATTCATATGTTCAAGTCCTAACCCCAGTACCTCAAAATGTGACCTTATTTGGAGATAGGGTTTTTCCAGAGGTGATTAAGTTAAAAGGAGATAAAATCCAATATGACTGGCACCCTTATAAAAAGTGGAAATATGGACACAGACACATACAGAGGGAAGATGATGTAGCCACACAGAGAGAAGCCGGCCATCTACAAGCCAAGGAGAGAGGCCATGGTCCTCAGACGGAACCAACTCTGCTGACACCTTCATCTCAGACTTCTAGCCTCTAAACCTGTGAGAAAATAAATTTCTGTTGTTCAAGTTACTCGGTCTGTGGTACTTTGTTACGGCAGCCCTAGTAAACGAATACAGGCTATAACCCTAAACCGGAATGCTAATGTCAAGAACCTGTCCACAGACCACAGCGCATTTCTCACACCACTGTCAGAAAGTCTAGGGGCCAAGGTGGACTGCAATCCTGACTCCACAGTGATTCTATGTTCTTATTACATGTTCTTATTCTACGTTCTCTATTACAAGAGGACACACGTGGATCGAGACGTGTACTTCTAAACTAATCAATATTACAGAGTCCACAGGGAAAAATAACAAAAGATATTCCACCAGGATTGCCCAAGACTTGTAACAGGAAGCAGCAGAGCCAACAGAGCAAATATATATCTTGGGGGGAAACAGCTACGTAAGGGAAAAGAATTCTAAGCATCAGAGGAAATCACACATGATGCCCACTATATGTCAGGAATGCAGCTCTGACTGTGAAAAAACTCAGTAGAGGTAAACTTGGACGCTAGAGTGTTAGATTAGGAGCAGTGCAGTAAAACTTCTACGTGCACCAGCACTGATGAGAATTCTCTTCCAGGGCTGCGTCCAGTCTGCAATTTCCCCAAATAAATGAAAGAAGAGGAAGTAAGAATGTCCAGAAGAGAGGTTGCAAAACAGCGGAGAGAAGCACCATTAAGATACTTGTCTCTTACTCACAGGTATAAAAATCCCTTTAAACATAATACAGGGAAAAGTTGGAAGCATGTTTCTTTCAACACTGTGCGGTTTACTTCAGACACTGTCTTACAGATTCATGTACCTGTATTCAGACACATAGTAGGCTTTCACACAAAAGCACAGATCCCCAATCATCCAAGGTGCTCCTTGCTTAGCAAGGCATCAGAGGAGTAAACCGAGCATTTCGGTAAGATATAGCTCTGATGGGTGGAAAGTGGCATCTCGCTGCGGTTTTAACTCCATTTCCCTGATGACTAATAACTAATGATGTTGAACATCTTTTCATGCCCTTACTGGCCACGTATGTACATGTGTGTGTGTGTGTGTGCTCATGCAGTGGCCCAATACTTTTAAAAATCAGTTAAGATTTAAATCAGCGGTTTAAACATCCTACAATGCACAGGCCAGCCCCCCACAATACAGAATCACCTGGCCCCAAATGTCAATACTGCCGAGGGTGAGAAACACAGCTATAATGCCTTCCCATTAAAATCTTTAAAGATAAAATCTTGCAGTGGCCTAAGCAGTATTTACGCAGGCCCTTGCCATCCTGCCAGCATTATCTGAGCCACCAAGTGCCCCACTTGCTTATTCTGCTCTGTCCTTCAAAGTCCCATGCCCTTCCCTCCTTGGATTGCCCACACGTGCTGTTTCCTTGTTTTGATGCACTCCCCCTCCTCAAGTTGGCCTGACTAATTCCTACTTATAACTCAGATCCTTCCATAAATAGAACTTCTCCAGGGAAACCTTCCACACTTCTTATACTCACTTGTACTTTTGTACTTTGTTCCTGTAGCACTTACCACAGTTATAACGGAATAATTATACCTCTATTTGTTTAGCATCCATCTCCCCCAGTAGAATAGAAACTCCATGAGGGCTGGAACTGAATCATTTATCATCATAAATCCACAACACTAGCAGAATGTCCAGCTTGTAAGAGGCATCAGTACGTATTTAAAGTATGAATACTGAACGGGTGCATGGAAGGAAACTCAGGAAAAGAAGCAAGGTAGATTCTGAAAACTATCAGTTGGGGCTGGCACCTAGCAGGTTGCCAGTAGTCTTGGCAAGAGAAATTTCAAAGCAGTCGTGAAGGCAGAATAAGGCTTTGAAGGGCTGAGAAGTGGTGGGTGGGATGTGTGGAAAGGGAGGCGGTAAGGATAAACTACACCTTCATTGTGGGGAAGACGAGCGAGAGGGCAGGAATTAGAGGAAGGAGGGTGGAGGACGTTGTGCTGGGCTCTGTGTTGGGATTTTTATGACTTAAAGGCTTAATGACATACATGTTCTTAGAAGAGCTTCAACAGAGGAGAAACTTCCACAGATACTGTCAAAGGGGAGAATAATAATGAAGCCAGGATCCAGAGAAACCAGGAAGCATGGGCTCCAGAACGTGGAGAAGGTGTGTTGTTCTCCCAGGCACAGGAGGGCAGGTGGGAAAACGTAGGTGACCCAAGTACATGAAACTAGGAGTGGGGAAGGGCGGAAGACAACAATACTGTCCCAGTCACTTCCATTTCCTCTAAACAGAAGACGTAATGTAGGCGGAAGTTTTATTATAAATAATATTTTTAAACGATATGCCTTTTATTTGATATTTTTCTTATTTTGGCAATAAAGCTCATATATTCATTTTTTTCTTTGTGAATCATTATTGTGATACAATGTTTTCACAACCACCAGTCTTTTGTTCTGTCACTCTCAACACTTCTGAATTTCTTTAAGGGCAATTTTCACTGCAATATCTGGGTATATGTGTGAGCATCTTTTTGAGAAAATAGAACTCACTGGTAACATTCAGAATAACAGATATAAATACATTAACATCATAATTTTCAACCAATATTGAATCGCAACTGAGTACACACTCAACCTTAAGCCCTGTTTAGACCTTACAGGAAATCAATGCTGTGACAGCTGTTAGCTCTGTATTGACAATAAACATTTAGCTTCTCGAACTCACATGAATAAACCATACATAAGAGTGCCACAGAGACCCTCATACTCTGGGAGATTTCAGATGGAATGGAAGGATGTAGCACAGGGCTTTCCAACCAACACCACACACAGGGTGTCGTGGAGGTCTCTCGGGAGCATGACTGGTCTCCAGGTCTGCCTCAAGACTGTACATTCCACTGTGTGAAGCCACTGTGAGCCAGACACACACGAGACACTTCCTTCACTCCACAAACATTCCCTGAGCACCTACTGAGTGCCAGGCCAATTCTCTACCCTAGGGAAAGAAGATAATTAATAGAAAGCTAATGTTCTCCAGGAGCCCTGGTCCATTTGTAATATAGACAAGGCATATCCACCTTCTGTATGCACCTTCCTACACTGGATATCTACATCTGGCCTCTCAATTGACACTACCTTGAATTCCAAGCCATTCTGCATCTTGCTTGGGGGGCAGGTGACTTCCTCTACACTTCCTTCATGCATACCATATCTTTAATTTTCCAAGATGAACAATTTCCATAAGAAGCCATGGGACCAGTCTTGACAGGAACCCAACAAAAGACAGTATTTGCAAATATGTTGGGAAGAGAAAAAGGTGGAAAAGCACATGTAATGAGTCTTGATAGATACAAAAGCATCACTTAGGCAATGAAAAAAATGAACTTTGTTTTAACATCATTCCTGAATATCTTTCCATTTCCACGGTTCTATACTAAGTGATGTGAACCGTTTGTAGACTATACTACTATACAGTTGGCCTCTGTGCCTCAAAGCAGCTATGATGTTTTCCCATGTTCCCATGTCCTATAGAGTGTAGACAAAAATAGACTGTGTATAGACACCACAAAAACAGCTGTTTTAAAGACTAGCCAAAGGAGATGAGTTTCTAGGAATCTAAGCCTCATTTTTATGAATCCTAAAATCAAGGAGATTCTTTGGAAAAGTCAAAGAATCTCTTTCAACTTGTATTCACTTGGATTCTATTAAAAGTCTTTTATTACCAAAGGATCCTGCTTGGGGATGCCATAGTAGATTGGAAATGGCCCTGAATTTAACCGGAAGAAGTAGTTTTAAATTTAGACTCTAGCTCTAACTAGGTGCATGTCTTTGGTGAAGTCATGACTCACTAGCCTCAGCTTGCTTCCATGTAAAATGGGAATAATAACACTTCCTCTTTTCTTACCACTCATGGCGGTCTTGATGACTGAATGGAGGTGAATGTAAACAAATAATAATGCTTTACTAGTGTTAAGTGTCTGTTATTAGGACTCACTCTCCATATTGAACTCCAGAGGCAGTATTATAGCAAAACTCCATTCCACTCAAATGTAATATTGAAGGAGAAATTTACAGAGGATGGCTAGATCATCACTGCACATTAGGGCTGAAAATCATGAAATTCTGGAACCATGAAAGGCCGTATCGGGCATGGATTAGTGAAGGAAAAAGAAACCCTCTCTGCAAATTGTGAACATAAAGGGATTTAATTACAGGTAATTAAGCACTTGACAGAATCACTGCAAGGATTGAAGAACTGGGCTTCAGGCTGGGCCTCCATGAACGACAGGAGAACACCATACCTCTGACCCTTGAGGACAGCCATTGCCTCCAACACATTCAGAAAGGTGAGAAATCAAGAAGAAACTCCTAGCATCAAAAACACACCAGCTTAACTGAAGACAAAGAAGAGTAATCTGAGAACAGGGAGCAGCTATTGTCATCAATGCCTTTTTATGCCCACAGACCAGGAAACCAGATACCAGAGAACAATTATAGAAGATAATACTATCGTCCTTCACCATTTCACATACCTGTAGAAACAACCCAAAGGATGCAGAAAGGTGGCCTCTTTCACGTTTCTACCCTCCGTATGAGGTTGTGTCTTTGGTGGAGGTTAATTTGCAGCCAGAATACTAGATGCCTCAAAGGAGTCTAGTAAACTTAGCTTTAGATTTCCAGAGTCTGTATTAACAAAGGTCCCATGTGGGAATGGATGCCAAGTGAGACTCAACCACATCCAAGAGAGTACACCTGAGAAAGCATCATGGTTAGCATCCTTCATTTTAGTTTTAATAGACCTACTAGACTACTTGCTGACTTACTCTGTGGCCTTCCATCTTCTTTTTGAGCTCATATGACCTCTTTTATAAAATGAATCAAGTTAGCTTTCCCTTACTTATTTCATTAATAAGTTCCAAAGAAAATTTGATTTTTTAACAACAAAATAATCTCTTAATATCCTAGATATCAATGTTATATATTGATATGCATCATGACTAGTTCAGATAAGAATTTTCTTTGCTAACTAATCCATTTTCCCAGAGTTTGCTCAAAAAACTTCATTGCAATAATAAGAAACAAAACATTAATCAAATACTATGAACTAAAAGAATCTTTGAAATGAAAAACAGATGCAGGATGCTTTTAATTCTGTTTTAATATTAAATATTTATTTTGTCTTATTTTATATAATAGTCTGTTTCCCCATTTACAATAATTTAGTTCTTTGATAAATGTACAGATGTAGTCAACATCAGTTAATACATATACCTAAGCATTTTTTCAGAATACGAATTAAAATTAAAATTTCCGAAAATTGAAATTAACATGTGAAGAAGATAAAATCAAATATCAGACCTTAAAGAGATCAGAAGGGAACCAGAAAGACTCTTAAAGAGTCTAGCTTCTTTACATGCTATTTCACTTAGTTTTTTACAGAAATTGATAGCTTTCTCAGGATCTCGCGTGTAACTGACCTCAGAAATATGTCTCTAGTTCCTTTCCCTACTGATACCTAGGGGCAAGTGGCTCTGACTGGGGGATCAGACACGGCATAGAAGGAGAAAGGGGAGCTTTGTGAAATCTGTCTGAGCAGATGGAATTTGTGATATGATCTGAAAAGGCTGCATGAACCTAATGTTAGCTCGGGTAACAGGAAAACTAACGTTTTCTGTGACCAAGGCTTTGTAATTTAGGTGGGGACCCAGAGCACTAGTCAACAATTCACAATCGATCCCATTCCATTTTCTCCTGGCGCTCCTTGTTCATGATAACATGGAAGGATCCTGATAAAGAAACATTTAACTACAGATTACCAAGAGCAACATAAAAAAGCAAAAGGTTCTTGTCCCATTTAAACAGTCATTACAGGTAAATATAATTTGAAGCTATTTATTGATAGGCTAAGCTTTCAAGAGAAGTATTCGAGATATGCTAATAGTCAGAGCAAATTATCCTAATGCACCATAGGTGGGAATATCAAAGTCAGGCAAGATAAGAGAGAAAACATACGAGACAAAAATATATTCCAGAAACAACACCCTACTAGTCTGCTTTGCTATGCCAATAACAGCCTGTAGGCATTATATTTCCTTGCTAAATTACTAAAGCTTTGTTTAACTGTTTCCTCCTTCTGGGGCATTTACTGCACCTGCTTCACTTCCCAGACTCCATTCGCCCTCGGACAGATAAGGACCCAAACAAGGGTCATCTAAACCCAAGATAAGTCACCTTTGTTGTAATTGTTCAAAAGGGTCCATTCAGCAATAATAAAAATGCTTTAGGTTGAAGAGGTTTGCTTTCGTTTTGTTTTCATTGAAAAAAAATAGCTTTATTAGAGTAAAAACACAAACCAATCTATGGAGCTATCAGTCAGGATAATGGTTACCGTTGGGAGGGGGTGAGGGACTGGAAGGGAGCACTCGGGGACCGTGGGGCTGCCAATGCTGTTTCTTGATCTGGTGCTGCTAACGTGGGAGTGCTCATTTTGTGAAAACTGATCCAGTGGGACAGAAGATTTGCCTGTTTTACTGTATGCATGATACACTCTGATGAAAAGCTTAAAATAGCTTTACAGACTCACACGGAAAAAGTTATATTCTTATGCTTAAATTACAGTAATTACCATCAATGAGAAATTCACAAAAGCTCTTTGGACATGAAAAAATGGACATATCTGGGCATATTTAAGTGGCATTTTAGAGGGCACCTGCCAGCCTTCCAGTCTAAATTCTGCCTCTCGCTCCGTGGGGGCCCCCTCCATCCACCATCTACCACCTCACTGGCCCTTCCCCTCTGCTCTCTCTTAATCTTGTCAGTGTCATCTTGTCGTCACTCTCTTGTCATCATTTTGGAAACTGTAACTGCACATTCTACACACTGCGAAAGTTCTAAGCTTCCATATAGGATGACGGGAAATGTGCAATTTCCTATAATTTTTTAAAATTATTATTAATTGTTTTGGGTGTGGGGGCTTTTTGGGGAGAAGTGGGGAGTGGTGGAGAGTGAGGGAGCAGTTCTGTGTTTCAAATCCCCAGGGCATTAATGCAAATCCAAACCTCTGGGCTTCCTCGGCCTTCTTTTCAAACAACTTAGCCAGTCTAGAAATTACGACTTTAGAAAGTTAGATTGCGCTTGCAAGACAGGACGTATGACGTGAGATTATTTATATACATTTATTACCTATGGGTATATATACATATATTTATATTCTTGCTCAATTACCAGAGTTTTGTTTGTTTCCTCCTCCTTCTGGGGATCATACCTGTGTACCTACTGCATATATTTTTTGAAGGAATTTAAGTAGAAATAAAACTTTTGGATGCTTTGCAAACTGACTTGCTATAAAGAGAAGGGATCCCACATTTTATGTAGATTCACTTTCTCTGAAACATCTCTATTTCTTAAAAAGGGTAAAAAACTGATTTTTTTCCTTTTCAAATTATAAAATATGAAAATCAAACGCACATTAAAGGGAATGGAAGAAAGTGCTGATCTTCCCACTTGTACAATAAAAGAGTCGTCTGACACATACCGACCACCTTGATAAAATCCATGGCCCTCTAACTATTGGGGGACAATAACTTTTATGAACATGTTTTATTGAGGGTTTCCCGTGTGTCGGGCACAACACAAAGCAACGCATGTGCCTTCATTCATTTACCATTAACAGGTGTTCTGTGGGTATACCTTACAGATGAGGAAACTGAGGTTGAGATTTAGCAAGCAACTTACCCACAGTGAGATCTGAATTTGGAGGGTGAAAGTGAAGGAAAGGAAAGAACAAAGAAATGAAAAGCCTTCCATGCCCAGAGGTTGTTGGACAAAGAGACAGGGCCCTGGGATGTGAAACAGGACAAATCAGAAGGTGGGCGCCTACTGTACAGTTTTTATCCTTCCACTTTCCCTCGACGTCCTGACCAATACAGAGCAAGGCCAAGGACCAAAAGGAGAAGGCCAGATTCTCAATAGCCTAAGTCCCTAGGGGAGAAGGAGAGAGTAACTCCCCTTCCACCGTCCACCAGAACTCTCCCATCATGCTCAGGGTCCTTTACAACCACCTCCCAGCACCAGAGCCTGATAATACACAAATGCAAAATAAAAGCAAGGATAAAGTTGCATCCTTTGATATCTGGTAGCCAGGAGAGGTCATTCGTTTATCTGCTTGCCAAGTTCTGGAGGACAAGGTTTGGCCTTGATGTTCAGACTATATACACCATTACTAGTTGTTAAACCACTGTAATACTTCCATATGCCCTCACAGACACTGGAGCTTCCCAGACCTCCCACGATCAGGCAAAAGAAAGGTTAATGCCTGGCCCTGGTGCAACACAGTGTCTCCAGGACCCTGCTCCAGCTCCATCACCCACCTGCTGTCTGCTGTGATTGGTTAGTGTCTATGTCAAAGCTTTTGACTATGATCTTTAGAATGTCTGCAGCCTCACCATGACATTGGTAGGTAGCCAGCAGATAATGCAGGCCCCTGCGCCCTCTGGGTGACATCTTCCATTCCATATGGTGAGCAGGACAACAGGACCACTGATTATGGTGCTTCTACCACTCAAGGAACAAGAGAGAATCTCCTAACAATTCTAAATAGCCCCAAACTCATCACTTTCAAATGTCCCATATGCTTTCTAACAGGATATTCAGAATCTGTTTTATGAGTTTCCTCCCTTCCTCTTAAAGACCAGAGAGCAGGGTTCTACAATTTTTAAGTGAGATCAGATATTTGAGAGATTTTTAAGTTGTTTCCAGTATTTACTTTTCCTCTAAACAAGCAGATGGGTATGTACCCCTGGGGCAAGGGGCAGCACGTATTTCCCAAAGTTGGAGCCAAAAGGAAAGACACAGCAGCCCCCTCTGCTCAGATACACAAAGTCAGACGACACAGCCACTCAAAAATCTTCTCTCTTTCCTTTCCCTTTCCAGCAATCCCACCAGAAGCAGGTAAAAACGTTGAAAAATTTTTATTGCATAGAAGAAATTCAGAAGAAATGTATGAATGTGAGTTAAGCCAACCTTGGCATCAGAGACACTTCACAAAATATCCCAGAAGATGTAAAAAGGTTGTCCAGGATTATGTCATTGAGGTCTTTTGACCTCTTAGGTAGAAAGGTAACCTTTGGATGAATTTCTCAAAATGCAAACATAGACATAAAATGAAATTCACAAACCAGCAATAATTTACACAGGCCAATGAGACTGTGTTAACTGTCATAATTTTCAAGTTATTTCACAAACCTTATCTCAGTGGTTTCAAAGTGTGGTTCCCCAGACTAGCAGCATCAGCATCACTCAAGACCCTATGAGAAATGCAGATTCTCTGGTCCCACCTCAGACATTCTGAATCAGAAACTGCAGGTGGGTTCCAGCAATCTGAGTGTTACCAAGCCCTCCAGATGGTTCTCATGCACACGCTGATGGCTCTGAAATGTGAGAAGGGCTGCTTTATCCTACTAGCTATTCCCAACTACTAGATGAAATAGGAACTGTAGCGTTCTCTCAGTCTTGCACAAAAGGCTGCAAAGATTCAGGGAGGTTAAGTGATTAAACTAAAGTCACACAGCTGACTGCCAAAAGAGTCAGCAGGTAAACCTAGGCCCTTGGGTGCAAGATCTAGTTCTCTTTTGTCTTCAACACACAGTGTCACTAAGATGCAATCAAATTAGCTTGATTCTCGAAGGGCAAATATGAACTGCGAAGAGTAGACGGCTGACACCTGGGGAGGATAAAGGACTCCGAAGAAAGGTATCCTCTTGGTCCACATATCACCATGGAGACCAAGAGAGGCAAGGAACTTGCAGGATAGTTCATCATATTCCAGATAACTCGACTCCCGGGTGCAGTCTGGGTTTTCCCATATAAAAGATCTGAGATCTACCAGCCCTCTCCTTAGCGCCTACATCCTTCCTGGAGGGCTTCCCGGGAAACTCACTGTTGCAGTGCTCAGAGAAAGTTCTTCCCACCTTCTTCAGGTAGTGTTTGACTAGTGGCCTCTCTGTTACTCTCACTGCACCACTCACAATCTCTGTCTCATTGGTATTCTTGATGATAGTTTGTCCCCTCCACCTAACATATAAGGACTGTAACAGGAGAGAGTTTGTCTAGTTCCTTTTCCTCCCCAGGATCTAGCCCAGGCCCTGGCATCAGTAAGTGAGGAAGAAATAAATGTTACATAAATGCACATAACAAAAATCATCTACCTGGATGTATCAAAATGTGTTTCCATAGAAGACCTTCATTTTCAAAGAGACACTGGGTGTTTTCTTCCAAACTAGACATTCTGGAGAATTATTTAAAATACAGTTTAAAATCATCACTGTGAAGAAACCCAGCACTTGTGCCAAACCCCCTTTTTTATTTCGTGAAGTCTCTTTCCTGCTGTCTTCCTTCTGCCCTTCACTCTCTTTCTCAGTAAATCCATCACCACATTAGTTCTCTGTTCTAGGATCTCAAGATGAGCAAGACTTTTTATTTGTTGTTGAATTGCATTTTCTATTTTTTTCCCTCGACACAAACAAAGCATTTAATCTGTGTCTGAATTTATTGTTTAGATTCTATTCTATTTACAAAAACATCCGGTCATTAGACTGGGACAGAGGGAGAAAAGCGTCAAGTCCCCAGTTAAAGGATCCATGTTTACATCCTTGCCTACAGCGTTTAATAATTGGCATGAGCTTTCAAGGAAGCTGTGGCTCGTCCTCCAAGTTCCGTTTGCGCTTCCAACTGGACAAAATAAAGACAGACCCACTCAGCTAAGTAACTGGATTCGCTACCTGGCATATTTAAATTGTTTTCAGACACTAGAAAATGGCTTAAAAGAAGATTAAAGAAAAATACCTTGGAGGATAACAAGCCATAATTTACTAGATGGAAAATCTTTTCAGCAAGAACTCCCTATTCTCCTATAATTCCTCCTGTTTAAGAGATGTCTTAGGCATTGGGACCTAAATTTCCTTAGATCCTGGCAGCTCAGGTTTATTCAGTGGGTCGCTCTTATCAAACCTTTTGAATGACACCAAGGACATAAAATTGATATGATAATGTCCTCCATCTGAAGATTCCCGTGTTTTCAGCAAGATTATTAATTGAAGTGTTTGAAGGCCATTGGTTGGGTGGGGGAGAGTCACTTGACGTCCAAGGGTCCAGGACTCATGCGAAAGAAACACTGGAGATCTGGAGCTGGGCTAAACTCTGCCCTACCTGACAAGACCTGGGGAAATTACGGGGGAATGTCTTGATGGGTGTATTTTAAGCTGAAGACTCCAGCCAGCTCAGTTCTCAAAACTAGCCCTCCCCATTTGCCTGCCGGCCCTCTGAGCCCTCCTTGACCCCGCAACCCCCCCCCCCCCACCCCCCGCCCCGGTTTCTGCTCTCTAGTCGTTCCCAGGTGTGTCCTCTCCAGTTCTTCTCAGGGCCCCTGACTCCTTAGCCAAGGCGCTGAAGTTTGGCAAGAACGACCACCTGTCGGCTGGAATGCTGTGTCCTCTGCCGCATGGGCTCCCATAAAAGCGCTAAGATGGTTAGCAATCACTAAACAGTTTCGGACTTCGGGCTGTTCCTTCTCGAAAGGGGGTAAAGGCGGTAATAGAGGGTGCGTCTGCGGGCTGAGAGGGACGCGTCTGGTTCACACCCCAGCGCTTTCCAGCTGGTCCCAACTTCACACTCCCCACTTTTCCAAACTCTCAGGACCGTCACCCGCCAAAGCCTGCCCCTTCTGCTCCACTGGCCCCAAAGTCTTAAGACCCTCAGGGTGCGCTTGCCAGATCCAGCCAGGATGTCAACTACTAACCCCCGTGGCCACAGGAGCGCGCGCAAAACCCCTGCTGTTTGCTACCCGCCTCAGCGGCTGCCAACCTGTGCGCCCCCAGGCCGCCCCTGCCCGCTGCCGGGGCGCCCATTGCATAACGCGCCCCTCGCCCCACCCCCACGCCGCCCTGCCCCGCGCCCCGGCCAGCGCCCCGAGCCCGGCCGCCCCAATACTTACATCATCCCACTTGACGAATTTGGTGCCCTTCTTGAGGCTGTCGGACACGCACACAGGCTTGAGTTGCAAAGCGTGCACTCCGGGCTGAGCCCCGGCCATCTGGGCTCATTGGGGCTCCGGGCGGCCCAGGCGAGCGCGGCAGGGACGGGGCGCGGAGCGCGGGCTCCTTTCTCTGCTCCGGAGGCGCTGACTCTGCTCCCACGCCGGCCTCCCCCGGCCTCCCGGCCTCCGCACCTCCTCCGGAGCGGCTCAGCAGGCAGGGCGCGCGCGGGCGAGGCGCCGGGCCATGCCCCGGGCGGGACGCGGGGCCGGGCGCCCGCGGTGGATGCGGAGCCTCGGAGGGCGAAGAGAAGCCGAGCCGGGCAGCCGAGGCTGCCAGCCAGCGCCGGATCCTGCTCCTCAGCCGCCGCCGCCTCAAAGCGCACCATTCAGCACATCCTCTATACACAGAGGGAGAGAGCGAGTGACACACGCTCGGCGCCCCCCCACCCCCCGCCCTGCTCCTTCCCCTCCTCCCTCCTCCTCCTCCTCCTGGCCCCCCCTTCCCCGCCACCCTCGCTCGCTCGGTCCCTCCTTCCCCCGGCGGCTTCCAGCCCAACTTTGCGCGCTGGGTCAGGCGCTAGGAAGCGGGGACGCAGCGGCACCTCCCGGCTCCAGGGCCCCACTGCAGGCAACGCCTGCTCCTCCCGCACGCCCTCTGAGCATGCCCCGTGCCCTGCTTGCAGGGGTGCTGGGGGTGTACCGGAGCCACGTTCCTTGGGGTTTTGGGGGGAACTTGAGCGGGAGCCTGGACATGTCTTTGGATCTGAAGTCGGTGGGAAAAGGGAGTCATCGGGAGGGATCAGAGAGGCAATCCACAGCTTTTCCCTTGAGCTGGAGCTCTCCAGCGCCGGCCACAAACCAGCTTTTTGAAAAGTCAATTGTTATTTATTAGTAGAGAAGAGAGCAGTTGAGAGGTTTGGAGTGAGGGCTCTTTGAGGAGACTGCCCCGCGCCTGATGTTGGCAGCGCGCTGGTCTGGAAGCCGGGGCATGCGGTTAAGTTGTACTTTTGAGATAGAAAGCCCATCCTGAGAGAAGCAACGCTTTTATTTCCCAGGGAAACAGAAGGCCCCCTCTGCTCTGTGTGTGTTTGCGTGTGTGTGTGTGTGTGTGTGTGTGTGTGTGTGTGAGAGAGAGAGAGAGAGAGAGAGAGAGAGAAAGGAAGAGAGAGGTGTCTTACCGATAGAAACTTGCTCACTTAGAAGACAATTCTAAGAAAGTATGTCTTCACTTATTCAACAAACATTTCTCATTTCTTTTAAAAAAAGAAAGAGATAGCCTCACCAAAATGGATAAAATTTAAAAGACTGATAATACCAGTGTTTGAGAGGATGTGGAGCAACTGGAACTTTCATCCAGTTTTGGAGAGAGCATAGAATGGTAGAGCCACTTTGGAGAAGAGTTTTGTATGAAATTACACATTTATTTATCATAAAACCCAGAACTTCCTCTCCTACTTGCAACACACCCCCTTATCCGTGAGGGATGCACTGGAACACCCCAGTAGATGCTTCAAACTGCCCATAGTACCGGACTCTATATATACCATGCTCTTTCCTGTACATACAAATCTACAATAAAGTTTAATTTCTAAGTCAGGTACAGTAAGAGATTAACAATAACTAATACTAAAATAGAACAATTATAACAATATACTGTAATAAAAGTTACCGTAGATCTTAACTAAAGCATACTACTTTTTTCCTTCCCTTATTAAATCCAGACCTTTCACCTTTTCACTTAAAGGAGGCACTTTACCACTTCTCTTTGGCATGTCGGAATTGCCAGCATCACTACTCTTGCACTTTGAGGTCATTATTAAGTAAAATAAGGAGTACTTTAACACAAGCACTGCGATACCTACAGTTGATCTCATAACCCAGATGGCTATTAAGTGACTAACAGGGGAGTAGCATATACAGCTGGACACGAAGGACAAAGGGATGATTCATGTCTTAGGCGGGACTAAGCAGGACTTTGTGAGAGTTCACCAGGCTACTCAGAATGGGAAGGCAATTTAAAACTTATGAATTCTTTCTTTCTGGAATTTTCCATTTAATATTTTGGGACTGCGGTTGACCACGGGAAATTGAACCTCACAAAGCAGAACCACGTATAAGGGAGGACTACTGTATTTGCCCAAGAGAAATGAAAATAAGTGTTCCCGCACACTTGTGCAGCAGTGTGCACAGCTTTCTTCATAATAGTCCAAAGCTGGAAACCACAAATGTCCCTCAACAGGTGAGTAGATAAGCAAATTGAGGTTATGCCTGAACAATGGAACACTATTCAGCACTCAAAAGGAATGGATGTGCAACCTCGGGGGTGAAATGTGCAGCATTTAAGCCTTGTCAAAGAAATTGGACACAATAGATTACACACTGCATGATTCCATTTGTAGGAATTCTAGAATAGGCAAAGTAGTCTATGTTGACAGAAGGCAGGTCAGTGGTTGCCTATGGTCAGGTGTGGGCACAGATAAACAGGGAAGGAGTACCAGGGAACTTTTGAGGTGATGGAAATATTCTGTACCATGTGTATATACATTTGTCAAAACTCGTAGAACTGTACGCCTAAAATGAGTGCATTTTATTGTAAGTAAACTATATCTCAATTAAGTCATTTTAAAACACGAAGAATATGAACAAAGAAAGAATGAGAGAAACATTCCTTTCTCTTAAGTGTCCACTCTCCCTGTCCTCTGCCCCCATGGCTTCCAAGGCCCAATGTTTATAAACTCAGTCAAAATATTACCAAATTTACTATTAAATATTTCAATGCATTCAAAAAACATGTATTGATCACCAGCTGTATGCTAGGCACGATTATAATCAGCATGGATAACCTGGTGAACAGGACCCCTGGCTCCTGCTCTCTTTTGGGAGTCACACCTTATCCTTGGAAGCCACTTGCCACAATCTCTTTAAAGCTTGATTTGTTTCATTTTGATCACATGTCCCTAAACTAAAACCCAAGTATACTGCCCATAGATTTTCTAACCAGCAGCTTTGGCTTGCTCGTCACCTCACAGAAGGCACCGGTCATGTTCTCACATTGCTTTTTTTCTTTACTTGCCAAGGACTGTAACAAACTCTACTTCCGGGGGTCCTGGCCTTCTCGCTTGTCCTTACAACTGATCCTACCACAGCTGTTCTTTTCTCCTTTCTTTTCTCCCACAGTCTCTCAGTTATTAGTTGGAAAGCTTATTGGTCAAATAGGTTTTACCTACTAGAATGATTTAGGAAGGCAAAACGGACCAGAGATGTGCTCTCTAGAAGAAGAGTTCAGAGGATTCGAAATGGATTCTAGGCTAAATGAGAAGGTGGATTAAGCCTCTTCATCGTGGCTTATGGCATCATTGTTCTCTGTTCCATGTCCCTCTCTGTATCTACACATTTTGCCATGTGACCTTGTAGAATTCAACTAGACACCCTGTGTATTTATCAACTCCACTGGCAATGTGACTTGCTTTGGCCAATGGGATGTTAGAAGACGTGACTTGAACAAAGACTTGAAATAAGCTTGTGAGGTTTGGCTTGACCTTTTGGGTTTCTTGTCATTGCCATGAGATCAATGTATCTCATGCAGCCACGTGGGGTAGACCTAGGCCCAATCTTCAGCTTGGAGGCAAGTCCAACAGACCTATTCTGGATCGCCAGAACCCAACCAACCTGCAGACTTATGAGCATGACGATAAATGCTCATTGTTGAATGCCACCAAGCTGGGGAGTAATTTGTTACGTACCATTATCGTGGCAATAGCTGGTTGAGTCATTCATCCAGTATTCCTGATCCTTCCCAGCTGTTGCTGTGAATGTGAATGTAACAAGGAGAATAAAGCTGTAGAATTCTCAACAGTGTTTGTCTTCGAGACAAACTTGTGCTGTGGGAGCTGCTTCTGCCAGCAAAAGGAAGCAGTTTGATCCAGGAGGGCTGTGGGATAGACCCCTTCAACATGTAGCATAAGGCACAAGACAGCTTGCTTCAACTCTTTCATTTTCCACACCTCTGGTTAAGGGTGCAAGACAGAAGCATTTTAAAGTGTGAGGATTTTTGCCATGCAAAGGGACCTGTAAGAACATCCAAAATTGTGTGAGCCAGGCCTGTGATCCATCAAGTTCAGCGTTCTGTTCTGTTTCTAAAACAATAGAAAGCTCTGCTTTTCGTAAGAGCACAGAATTGCCCTCCAGGATGTCAGCCTCAGGGAGTTGGTAAAGCTAACCTTTATGGAGTACTCACTCTAGGCCAGAGCACTAAGCTAAGCACTTCCCAGACAGCCAATAACGTAGCCCTTACTACTCAACTGCACCCTCCCATCCTCCTTTTCTTGTAAGTAAACTGTGATTTGGTTCAGGTGGCAACACTGTGCTTAGGGAGGCGGCTTCCCCCTCTTCCCAGGGAATGAACTGTGATTGGACTACTGACCTAAACCAATTATAGAATCCCATTCTCCCTTGTCTATGATTGGTCTAGGAGGTGGCTATGGCCTCAGATCCGGCCAATGTATTGAGGGAGGTGGGGCTTCTGGGAAATGTTTCTCTCTTTCTCTCTCTCTCTCTTTTTTCTTTTTCTTTTCTTTTCTTTTCTTTTTTTTTTTTTTTTGATATGTTGTTGTGTAAAGAGTTCAGCCAAGTAGAAAGACACAAAGAGCTTTGATCCCCCTTCATGAAATTGTTAACCCTTTGAGTCATCTCTAGTCTTCCTAAGTAAGAAAACAAATGTCTTTATTGCTTATGCATCATTGTTACTCTCAGCTGATCAAGTGGACAAATATTATTATTATTTTTATTTTTATTTGAGGAAGATTAGCCATGAGCTAACATCTGCTGCCAATCCTCCTCTCTCTTTTTTTTTTTTTTTTGCTGAGGAAGACTGGCCCTGAGCTAACTTCCGTGCCCATCTTCCTCTACTTTATATGTGGGATGCCTGCCACAGCATGGCTTGACAAGTGGTGTGTAGGTCCGCACCCAGGATCTGAACTGGCAAACCCCCGGCCACCGAAGCGGAACGTGCAAACTTAACCACTGTGCCACCAGGCTGGCCCCTTAAATGGACAATGTTATTATCCTCCAATTTACTGATTATAAAACTGAGACTTGGAGAGGTGAATTAACCTGTTCAAGGTCACACAACTTGAGATAGTTTGAGACCTAGGAACTCTGACCTTAGAACTTGACTCTTAACCACCATGTTAGGCACTTCTAGAACTCACTACTCAGATCTGAGTAGATTCTCCATACTTTTAATCACAGTGTAATATAAATATTCCCAATTCTCCTGGAAAAGTGGTTGTGTGTGTAGCCCATTCTCTTGTCAGTTCATGATTCACTTAAGCCCACCACAGTGGGAAGGACAAGTATTTTAATTTGAGCAGACATTTTCTAACAGAAGTTCTATCAATTACTAGCTGTGTGACATTGGGAAAGTTTCTCACCCCTTTTGAAATACAGTAGCCTGATTCATTAATGGATGAATAATAATAACAATGAAAGTTTATTGTATGCCAGACACTACTCTAAGGGTTTTACACTTTTAATGCATTAATCCTCACATTAACTCCATGAACTGGCTTACTATTATTGTCTCCATTTTATAGTGGAGGAAACTGAGCCAGAGAAGGGTTCAATGATGTCCAGGATTTTCCAGCTAGAAAGTGGAAGAACCAGAATTCAAACCCAGGCATTTTGATCCCAGAGCCACCACGTTTAATTACCACACTACGCTATCGTGAAGAGTTAGTGTGAAGATCAAATGAAATCATATATGCAAGTCTCTGTCATGTAGTTAGTGCTAATCAATAGTAGTTCATGCATTTATAATTATTCTAAACTGGTACTACATTGCCTTTGTGTGCTCTAGAATAACTTTTTTATGCAATATTCAAAGACAGCATCCTACTTCTGTGGTCTATGATTTAGTCAACTTCTTTTTGCCTGCACTGACTCTATAAACTCAATCATATCCATTTTCATCTCTAACCTTCTAGAATTCAAAAGCTCTCTTCTATTCTGAATAAATGAGTTCTAATTGCATCTAAGTATCAGGGTTCCTCTAACTCTATCTTTTTTGAAATAATGAATATGGAGAATATTCATATGGAGAAATATGGAGAAACACTGGCCAGAATTAGCTTTATGATAATCATAAAGCTTACATTACTTTACATGAAATAGTCTCTAGCACATAAAACCCTCCAAGTGTGCTGCACCATACTCTTTTCCTACCTGGCTGGCTGGAACGAAGTTGATCCCCAAGGCGACCTTGGGAGCCATGCATTAAAGAAGGCAGAGCAGAAGACTCTGTTAGCCTGGGTCCCTGAATGACAGCAGGTTAAAGGTCATCCTGATCACTTGTTCACCTGCGCAGTACAGTTATGTGTACTTTTAGAGTATTTCAGCTAAGAAATAAATGTCATTACTATCATTATCATCATTACATTTCACATCAACGTAAGAGATAAGGTTTATACATCTTAGTTGGTAAATAAGAACACTCATTGTGATGAAATGGCCAAGTTCTGACTCAGTGAAATCTGTTATCAAATAAAACACTGAGGGGCCGACCCAGTGGCACAGCAGTTAAGTTCACACTTTCTGCTTCGGCAGCCCAGGGGTCACCGGTTCAGATCCTGGCTGCAGACGTGGCACCTTTTGGCAAGCCATGCCGTGGTAGGCGTCCCACATATAAAGTAGAGGAAGATGGGCATTGATGTTAGCTCAGGGCCAGTCTTCCTCAGCAAAAAGAGGAGGATTGGCAGCAGATGTTAGCTCAGGAATAATCTTCCTCAAAAAAAAAAAAAAAAGTAAAACACTGAGACAGGCAGAGACTCAAAAGAAGACAACTTAAAATTATCACCTGCACGTGGAAAAGAGCTACACGTTTCCTGCCCCGGAGGTTCTTATTTGAACCCTTTCTTAATAGCACAGTGCCTTTTCTCTAAATTCTATCGCGTGAAAGAAAAAACCTTTCAGACTGCTTTAGTTATGTTACCAAAATGGTGGCACTTTTTTCTTCTTAAAAAACAAGAAAAATGGAACAAGAACAAGGCATGTCATGCAGATTTATCATTGATATCTGACTACATACTTTCAGATTTAGGTATGCATTCTAAATGTAGCTTAGAATGTGCTATATATTGCAATTTCATCAGTCAAGTGAAGTATACATAAGTATTGTTGTAAGAGTAAAATCCATAATCACTAATGATTATGAAAGCTATTAATTTTATGTACAGATTAATTATTGAGAACTTTCAAGTAGTCAAATAAATAGCAAAATAAACAATCAAAAAAAAAAACAAGAAAAATAACCTGATATTCATTTAAGGTCTATTTTACCCTTCATTTTTTGAAATCTGGCTGATCATCTTAAGCATCATTTTGGGAAAAAAAAGAATTTGGAAGCTCAGATCCAAAAATGTTTAAAGAAAGACAGTCTCAGCAGAAGCCTGATTTCACAGAAAATGCAGATGCTACGGAGTGAGGGCCACAGAAACAGTATCTCAGGACTGATAAAAGCACTGAGGGACAACCTCTTCACCTCATCCTATTTTCCTCCTGCCGTCTCCAGAGCCTCTGACGCAGTGATTTCGACGCACAAGTGGCAAAATATAATCTTCGTAAGTCAGTTTATCTTCCAGACAGGTATCTTCTCTGTTCTATAAAAGTAAACCTCAGCACACCCTAATCCTCTTTCACTTGAAATGTAACTACCAAGCTTTGGGTCTCTAGTGATGTCTTGACAGAATTTCAAGGAAATTTTTTTTAATTTTTGAGCTTCAAACACTAAGAATGCTTTCACCATTTAAGAAAAATCTTTTGGCCCATTGACTGGTTTCAGCTAATAATCCTTTTCCTAATTAAACTAAAGTTAAATCCTACAATTTTGCACCCCTTCTTCTTATACAAAGATTTCACTCACCATTTACTGATATAGTAACAGCTATAAAATATGGATAACCAATTTTTCACATTTTCCAGGGCTTTTAACGAACAAGGATACGACTTCGTTTCAGATCAGAACTTCTCTCTCCGGGCATTCTCTCCTTTCACTATAGTTGCCTCACCTTAAGGATCTAAGAGCAAACTCTTTGACTGGTTATAACTCTTCATATTCTTATTTAAAACATGTAAAGGCAGTGGGGAAAAGTTACTTTTCAAAGAGACTCAGGTAGAGAGGCTCTAGTTGCCTGTCCAGAATCCATTCCCCTAGAGCCCATTAGCAGTAGGACTCAGTTGGCTCAAAACCTTGAGAGTTCCCTGGGGGAAAACTTGAAACTGGCCCCAGTACATGGAGGGCAGGAAGAGACCAAAGACAAAAGCAGATCACTCCAGATTGGTAGATGGCAAGTAAGCAAGGGAACTTTCATATGAAGCTTGTCTTGGGCGGCCACAAGATGAGCAGATCTCCGCATCCACCCACCAGAATCTTAAATGTTTCTGTAGAGGCCTTAACTGGGTTCATTCACGTATCCAGTCTGGGTGGTCCCAACAACACATTGCTCTCTCAAGGCTGCATCCTTGAAAACAGCTCATAGTGGGGGAATAGTGGGCAGAACATGCATTCCGAGGACAGGGGAAGGAATGAGGAGCCTCCCATTGCCCCGGTCCAGCTCTTAGGTCAACAGGCAGTCACATCCACTTGATGACCTCCTCCAACAAACTCCAATTCAATTTGGAATAGCAATGTGCTTTGTTCACCTTCCTTCCCTCTTCCTTCTTGCTCCTTGGAGTGCCCACTTGATGGCTAAAGTTCCAGCCACATGGTGAGCTTGAGAATGGAAGCCAGGAGCTAGGCTGGTAGAGCAGAAAGATAGAAATCATTGAGTCTCCCAACAATCACATCGCCCTGGATCACCTGGATTTGAAGGGAGAAAGAATATAAGTTTCTATCTTGTTTAATCCCCTATGATTTGGGGATTTTCAGACTATGCAGCCACAACTTACACTAACCGATATAGAAGCAAACACTGAACACTCTGGTGGCTTCTAACGCTGTTGTTTTGTTCCACATCGGTTCTCTACTGCCTTTCAATGCTCTGTGCCAGCAGGTTAGGAAAAACGTCTTTTGTTTTTTTCATGTATTTCCCCAGGGTTTCTGTTCCTGAACAAATTGCTGGTTCTCAGTCATTCTACCAATTCAGGATCAGTATAGAAAAGCTGGTTTTCATGGAAAAAAAAAACTGTACTCAAAGTATTTGTGAGGGTGAGTAATGAGGGAGCTAGCATAGTGATGCATTTTATTAAAAGGAAGTCCCAACGCTGCTGTAGCAGCTACATAATTAGAGAGAGATGTTGCCATGTATGTCAATCTACAATGATATACAGAGACTGTGAAGTTTTGCTTTTTCTCACTTGAATACCATCTTTTACGTTAACACTGACATTATAATATGCTCTGGAATTGACTGAACAAGGATTTGGACAATTTCATTCTTCATCTAGCTAAATTGCATGACTCAGAGGAAAGAAATATATTCCAGTTTCCTTCAGATTTTAAAGACTAAAATGAATAAATAATTCCACATCATTGTTGACCCAGCTTTGTAATGCCAAGCTGAATCATATAGATACAGAATAATGTTGAGCTGGGATTTTGCATTCACAAAAAGAGTACCAGGTTAGCTCTTTAATGTAGATCAAAAATAGAATCACTTTGGGGCCAGCTCAGTGGCATAGTGGTTAAGTGTGTGTGCTCCTCTTCAGTGGCCCAGGGTTCATGGGTTCGGATCTTGGGCGTGGACCTATGCATTGTTTTTCAAGCCATGCTGTGGCAGCATCCCACATATAAAATAGAGCAAGATGGGCATGGATGTTAGCTCAGAGTTAACCTTCCTCACAAAAAAATAAATAAATAAAAACACTTTCTATATATATGTGTGTTGGGTAAATACAGATATTTTATAAACATATATGCATTTCCCTACTATAGATTACCTCCATTGGTACATATTAAATATCAGATTCCCGTATACAAACATGTATAAAGAACAGGAAAGAGCAGCTAAGCCAAGCAACAGATGGCAGTAATTATGTTACAGATGAAAAATGAAAAATAACTTGGAAAATGGTTTACTTAAAAATGTAGTAAAAAAATTTCAACCCATTAATATGAAGATGCAAAAACACCTCCTATTCTTGACTGCAGAGAAAAAAATGCCTTAAAAACAAGTAGTCACTTTTGTTTGGGGGAATGGTTAAAAAAGAAAACTTAAGTTGCAAATAAAGACAATGGAGAGAACCTCTCCCACTCCAACAAATTATATTCTGTTATTTGAGCTTTGTTGTGACCGCATCTTCCAAAGGGTGAAGCAGAGTAGATTTGCAATGGTCCTGTGCTCTCATTCTAATCTTAGCATGTGAAGATAATAATGCTATCTCCTGTTACCTGTTCAAGTTAATTTACTAGAGAGAACATAATCTTTAGTTATGTGGCAGGGATGGGTATACATTTTAAGGAAAGGTCAGAGAGTAAATATTTTAGGCTTTCCAGCCATATGGTCTCTGTCACAACTACTCAAGTCCACCACTGAAGATTGAAAACAGCCATCCACAATATATAAACAAAAGAGAGTGTCTGTGTTCCAATAAAACTTTATTTACAAAAACAGGTAGCAGCGTATGGGCTGTAGTTTGCAAACCTCTGTTCTATAGGAAGAAATAAGTTTGAGATTTCTTGAACCTTTCACTGCCTCCCTTAAAGTAATTGAGCTTTTATTGCCTCATAAGTGTATCATTTCTTTATTTCTCTGTGGCAGGGAATTCGCAGCTTTCATTAATTCCACTAGTGTACTATAAAGAAGTGAGGCCATGTAATACCACAGATCTAAAGCAGGAAATGTTTCATATAGGAAGACAGGCAACTGTCTGAACTAAGTGAATGTAACTAAATATATTTGTATTTTGGCCCATGATAACCCCCTAGCAACAAAAACAGCCTGGCAACAGCCAAACTCACAATAAAGAAAAATCTGAGGAAATCACCTTGCAAAATACATGTTCCTCACAAAATAATATTAGGTGTATCTAACTTATAACTATTCAAATTAATTTTTCCTGCAAATATGTGAGAAACGCAGTTATTAAGACAGCATTCCTCATTAGCATTATTTGCATAAATGAAATATAAAACTGCACCAAGCATGTATAGATAATAGCCTAGCTCTCATTAACTATGGCTGAGACACGTTCTCTGGGGTTTCTCTTCAACTCCATGCTTGTCTAAGCATAGCAGAGTCACTCAAAAGATGTTAATTGAGTTCCTACTGTGTGACTGGCAATCTATTGAACTCTATAATTAGTTTTCTCTCTTTCATGCCAACATACAAAACCTAGTAATCTAGTAAATGAGAAGTTTATGATATCATTTAGCACCTTTCTACTCAATGCGTGGTCCACTGACCAGCAGCAGCAGCATCACTTGGGAGCTTGTGAAAGATACAGAACCTTGCTCTCCATCTCAGACCTTCTATGTCAGGTATGCATTTTAGCCAAAAGCCCAAGGGATTGGTGTGTACATTGGTGTTGAGAAGCAATTGCGTAGTGTATTAGTACCATAGTCAAGTGAATGATTCCCCAGTGTCCTGGAGTTCTGGTTCCACCGTCCTTAGGAACTAATTTCTTATCAAGGAATATCTTGGCATTGAGGAAAATCCAACTATCTTATTCTGTATAAAATAATCATAGTGCCTTCTTGGCATATATCTTGAGCCTCAAATTCCTGATATGTATATTGTTCACAGAATAGCTGAGGCCAACTCTGTATAATGGAGCTTTGCTGAGTTTTGATGGACTGTTGAAGGTGGGCAAAAAATCCACGTTGGGGGCCAGCTCGGTGGCGCAGCAGTTAAGTTCACACGTTCAGCTTCGGCAGCCAGGGATCCTGGGTGCAGACCTACACACTGCTTGTCAAGCCATGCTGTGGCAGACGTCCCACATGTAAAATAGAGGAAGATGGGCACAGGTGTTAGCTCAGGGTCACTCTTCCTCAGAAGAAAGAGAAGGATTGGCAGCAGATGTTAGCTCAGGGCTAATCTTCCTTAAAAAAATAAATAAATAAAAGTAAAAAAAAAGAATCCATGTTGATGCCACATTCCACGGATAATATACCAATTGACTGGTTCCCCATGTTAGGATGTTTTTATGTGCCATGGTGGAAAACTAAGATTAAACCACAGAAGAAAGCTAACATACTACTTAATTTCTATACTCAGAGAATTCATTTGTCCTAATGCCTTCTTTCTTTTTCACCCCAGCATGTCAAAAGAATTGACTTTTGTCTTCATAGTACAATAACCAGTGCTACTCAGAAAAAGCACACTAAATGATTCTAAATTGCTGATGCTTGATATTTGAATTTTTAAATATTGAGATTATCTATTTACATAATTATTTTTCTCCTTTGTATGTGCTTAATATTCAATCCCTCATTTAGTCAAAGACATAAATTTTGATGAGACCAATTATTATCTTGGTTCATTTTTGGAAGCATGTTTTTTACTAACAAAATACTATATCTTATCTTTGTATATTTGTTTTTTATTCCAAAGGAGGGAAGCAGAAGAAGGTTTGCCACTGCTTTCTTGTTGACTAGCCTTCACTGTGGAGTTGCTTGACAGGTTTGGGTTCTCAAGAATGTGAGATTAAATCGACAGATAAATATTAGACAAAGAACTGCAGTAGTCACATGGGGAAGAATGTGTTTACATTTAGAAAATAGTTACTTGGTGATAGCGACGGCATGGATATATGTATGTGTGTATGAATGTCTTCATGTTTAATAGCCCTCCCAAACATGTATCTTTTCGGAAATATTTGTCTTCATTTTTCAAAACATTGAATCAATAAGAGCAAAGTCATAGACATGCTGTTTTTAACATTTAAATGTTACTATTAGTAACATTTAACACTAAATGCTACTTTTTCATCAAATTATACAAACACTTAGTTTTTAAGTGCCAAATAAATCTATACAGCTTCTTATAAATAGAAGCAGCTCCCTGTCCCAATCCCACCCAATTTCCCACTCTTCAGATATAAGTATTTTCAATTATTTTACCTGATTCTTTTGGCATTTAGCTCCGAATCGTTAAATCATATATTTCTATTACTACTTACTAATTCACTCTGTTTGCTAACTGTAGATTTCTTAATATGGAAGATGAAGAATTTGCCTTTTTTCAACATTCTTTCCCCATCTTTCCCCTGCCCTCATTATCCCACCATGGGTATAGATTTATCTTAATTTTGGCTAGCTCCATATTTAGTATTTATATTGTTTTTACCAAATATACATATGTAATATGATTTAACAATGTGTATATCTATACATTATGTATTAAACTATATGCTATTCATAGCTGAGTCATACAACTGTCATAATCACTTTTCATTTTCTGCACAATGTTTTGTTCCCTATGCCTTGCTTTATCATTTGATCGGCTTGTTTCATACTCACCGGGAATTCAAGACAGATATCACCTCAATTGTTGAAATCTCCTTGTGCTATGTGCAAACATGTTGCACATTCTTGAAGAAGTCTTCTGACCTTCTCCAGTATGAATTCTTTGTCCTCCAGGTCTCTGCACCACTGTCTTCTGGAACTCTCCCTTCCCCATTAGGCTGAGAATTGGCTTTGCCTTGTCACTGCTTTGGAACTCCCAAGTCTTGTCTTCCTCATTTTGCTTAATCCTTTGGTTTCAAGGATTTTATCTTTATGTGACGTCCTGAGAAAGTACACAAGGGAGATCAGTTATTTGAGAGTTGACATGTATGAAAATGCTTTTGTCCTGCCCTTCACAATTAATTGATATTTTGGCTGAACAGGAAAATTCTAGTTTGGAAATCATTTTCTCTCAAAATTTGAAAGACGTTTTTCCATTGCCTTTTAGCTTCCAATGTTGCTTTTCAGAAATCTGCTTGTCTTTCTTCATCCTCCAAATGAAAAAAATTTTTTTGCCTTCCTGGAAATTTGTTGCACTTTCTCTTGCTGCCACTGTTCTAAATTTATGTGAACTTTGGACTTTGGTTTGGATTATTTTATTCACTATGCAGGGCATTCAGTGGGCTTTTAATTTTGAAAATTGTGTCTTATGATTCTGGGAAATGTTCTAGAGTTATTCCTTTGATTACTTCCTCTGCTTAATTTTCTCTCTTTCTGGAACACTGCCTTTTTTGGATATCAGACCTTCTAGATTTTTCCTCTAATTTTCTTATCTCTTCTTTCCTATGTTCCTGTCTTTATCTTTTTGCTTTACTTTCTGTGGCATTTTCTAACTTTACCTTTCAACTCTGTTTCAGTTTTCATCTCTGCTATCACGTTTTTAATTTTGAAAAGTTCCTTTTTGTTCTCTGAGCAATCATTTTTATAACATCCTGGTCTCATTTCCAATTTTCTCCATAATATTAATGTCTTTTGCTTATTTTTAAAGTGTCTTTCTAATGGCTAGTCTTTATTCCTACCTGGTTGCTGTCTCCTGCTTGATTAGTCTTTATTTTTCATATCAGATACTTCCCACAAATATCTGGTGATCTTTAGTTGCTGGTTTATTCTAATGAGTGGAGCAGGAACAAAAGCTAATTGGAAGCTGTAAGTGCATGGGCAGAGTGAGGCTCATCCTATAAGGTGATCAGAGTGGGCTATTTCCTTGGGTAACTTCAATATCAATATTTTTAGTCTTTTCTCTTATGTTGGTCAGATTTCCCAGCAAAGATTCTTCCCTGGGTTAATGTGGATGTATGTTAAAGTAATGTGACTTCTAGTTGTCACGATTTATAGACTACTTACTAAATATTTACTTTATCCATATTACCTCCTGTTTCATTATAATAACCATATGAGATAAGTATCGTTATTATCTCCAATTTAAGGGTGAGGAAATGAGGCCTAGGGAGGTGAACAAACCTCTTGTCAGTGTCATGTAATTAATAATGTAGGAGCTAGACTTTGAATGCACGACTGAGCTTTCTCCAACATCGGATTAAAAATGGTTATTATTTTTAAATTTTATAAATATTCCACTGAAATAAATACATGAATTCAGTGAACAAGAGGTGACAATAAATAATCAGTTAATGTAGGTTGAATAAAAGCCAAACGAAGTCCAGAACTGAAGGCTGGCACAAAATCTTAATCTCCACAAACAGCCTGTAGATTGGCACAGGAGTTTGGTTCAAAAGCAATTCAACAGGGGCAAGGGAATGAAAATTTAAGAGAAACAAGAATTCTAATTAGAAATTTGGACAATGAATTATTGGGGTAACAAGAGTGTTCCCATATAACTTCCACTACATACATACTCTATACAGTAACTCATGTTTTAAAGGATGACTAGAACTAGTAAAAACCTTGGAAGTTGCAGAACAACGTGAACGATTATTTTCCTACTTCTTTACTATTTGGAAAGCTGTCAACTCCTCTGAATGCATTGCTCTACATTTTATAACTTCTAACTTTCTCTTAGGAGGGATCATGGCCAGGCAGCTGCCTCTGCCATATTCTGAAATATGTAAAACCATAAATGGGTTAGAGTCACTCTTTTCTTAATTACCTAATTTTACATTTTCTGTAGTGATTTAAATGATTTCATTGTAATTATCTAGTTGTACTTTCCCAGTAATATCCTTTAATTCTATTTTCTCCATATTCCATATCTATACAAGCAAACAGAAAAAAGTTTTTAACAAAGGCCAAGCAAAAAATGTTATGGTCATTGATCTAAATTCCTCTTTGAAGCTCCATGTTTAAATGAAGGAATTGTCTACAGCTGCAGAAGCCAAGAATTATAAATACCCCAACACCCTACTCTGTGCCCCACGTACACTGTTTAGAGTTTAGAAATACAAGTAAATATGTTATACAACTGCCGTTTGTATTAAGGCCTATATTTCCAAATATGATTGAGTAAAGATAACTTTCCTCCTTCCCAAAATACAAGCAAGTGAGGTAGAAGTTTTCAGAAAATGACATACCCTATGCTGTCAATTAAATCTAATATGTAAAATAAATAGCAGCTTAAGAATTATCTTGTTGTCAGGGTGGCCAAGAAGGGTGTCCCACCACCAGATACTGCATCTGCTTTGATTACTTAAGTACAAATGGGATTTTTCAGATGTCAGAATATGTATGGCAGCCAAACTTGTACATTCATACAAACAGTTGGCATGTCTTATAGATCCCTCTAAGTGCAAATTTGTCTTGCTCTCTGCAGGTTATTTGTTGTACTGGCATGCTGGTGCAGCAATGTCCAAATTTTTAACGCTTCCCGGGTGTTTATAAGCCCTTGGCCATTACTCATAAGAAAATTCAAGTAGACTAGTGTGGTAGACTGAATGCTAAAATGACTCCAATTCTCTGTCTCTCCCTATATCCACACCCTTTGCAATGTGATTTTTCAGCTTCTCCCATCCAGCAGTGGAGACTTTGCGTACTCCTCAAATCTGGGCTGGTGGTGTAGCTTAGTTTGTCCAGAAGAATGGTGCAGAAGTGGCAATATGCCAGTTCTGAGCCTAAGCCTCCACATACCCAGCCACCATGAGAATAAACCCTGGCTAGCCCGCTAGAGGGATGTGAGAAACCAGTGAAGGAAAGCTTAGTCATTCCATCTGAACCCGTCCTAGAACAGCTTAGAACCAGCCACCCCCAAACATGGGATAGCATCCAGCAAAGATCAACAGAGTTGCCTCCCAACCCACAGCTGACTGCAGACATATGAATGTGTCCAGCCAAGATCAGAAGACCTGTCCAGCTGACTTACATACTCATAGGCAGTCATAAATGTCTGCAGTTGTAAATCACTGCATTTTGGTGTGGTTTACAACACAGCATTGTAGCAGCAATAGATAAATGATATGAGAATGGGTATTCCTAGCTAGTAAACCAAAATCTTACTAAACTTACAAAAGATTTTTTTTTAAATCAGTTCTTTGGTGTTCTTTCTCTTTGCAAATCCAGGGGTTTCTTCCACTTGACCTAAGTCATTCAGGTCATGACTTTCATATTTTCTTTATAGAAATCCTAAAAAATTCCATTTTCACAGATTAGAACTCTGACTCTAATATTAGTCAAGAGTAACAAAACACTGTTTATGTAACATGAAAATAAATTGACATATCAAATGTTATGACTCATTATCTACACTAACCTGAGGAGTAACTTTCATTTTTATGTCACTTGATTTTTTTTAAAGTATTCTTTGAGTTCCAGAGAAAATTCAAGAAATGAATATTCTTATCATCCCCATTCCTCACTTAGAAAATCTGAAACTTAACACTAATAAGTGAATTTTCCATTTTTATGCAACTTTTCATGATAGGTTAAAATAAAACACCTTTCTTCTAGTTTAATTAAGACATACTACTTCATGAGCACCCATGAACTATTCTGGAGAAAACAAAGGTAAATGTAAACCCTTTCAAATATTTAATATTTAATGTTTTATAATTAGGTGGCACTTCAGAGATTTCAAAACCCTGAGGAGGTAGGAAGGGAAGTTAAACATCTCTTTCCATAGATGGAAATACCAAGGTTTAGAAAGGTTAATGAGTTCATTAATGAGGGTCATACAAGGATAGAACCAGATGTGGTTTCTCCCAGTTTTTGGACACCAACACCAGAAGCCTGAGTCCGACTCTCTTCTTGAAAGAGATTTATTCAGGTTATTTCCATAATATTCTGTGTGTACAAGTTGCACACCCATGCAGCTGAGATCATCATGGCCCAAGAGGAAAAGCCAGGCCAAGTAAGTTAAAGGGGAGACTACTGTTGGCTCAGCCAGGGAGAGCAGTGTTGAGACTTTCAAGTTAGGACTCACTCGGACACCCTACACAGAAGAATCTATTCATGAAGAAATAGACCAGATTGATTCATTGGCTTCTGTTGTGTGTGTTGTTTGGAGTTCATAGTCAGAACAATCTTTGAATCAGTATTTTGTTCTCTAAAATAGGAGGGGTAAATGTACTGTCACATTCAATTAATGAAGAATATCCTTTGATACTAGCAGTGTGGATTGATTGAGCCTGTAGTTACTGTGCAAAGAGTATGCCAGTTGTTCTCTAGAGGATCTTGAATGCAAATTACAGCCTGCAACCCTCTGGAACCCAGGACTGTAGTCACATCTGACAGCTGCACACAATTTAAGTGGTGAGTTAAACCATGGACCCCATCTGTTTATGCTTCTTGACAAGAACAAGTTACTCTTCCAAAGACTGGCAGCAGCCCTGTCAGCACACGAGGTTCTTCCAAGTACGTTAGCTTCCTCAGTCTTCAGTCAAGCATAAGGCTAAGTTCTCAAGTGAATTTTCACTTCTATCACTTAACGCTTCGGGTAGTAAACTCTTCATGTGGGATGTCTTGTGTTGATCCCTCCGGATCCACTCTCAATCCTTCTCCATCCCACTCTCTGCCCTGGCTCTGGGGATGCCAGCCTGGATGGATTCATCAACAGGAGTATCTTGCTCTCTATTTTCTGTTTGGCTATGTCCATGGGGTATACCAGGATGAGATGGGAGGAGGGAAGAAGGGTAAAGTCAGGGTATTAATTCTCCTGGCTCCATGCATGCTAGATCTCTGTAAGTCACTTGGTTCCATGTACTGAGGACCCCGGTTCCTATAAAGTTGCCCTTCCAGCTCTCCACATTGGTTCTGAGAGTCACTTCTCCTTACCTCTTTAGGTCTAAGAGTGGAGGCAGCTCCCTGCTGTCATTACTAGTCCCAGGGTCCTGCACTATCCCTTGTTTTCTTCCCTAACCTTTATAATAATCCTTTTATTAACCTTCCTCAATTACCCAGCTTGAGTGTGTCATCTGCTTCCTGCTGGGACCCTGACTCATACTTTGCCTGATGGCATCTCGCTAGACCCACTCAAAGTTATGGTGTTCATTTATTTAAAAACACATGAGATAATGCTGATTGTATTTTAATGAGCAGTCTACACACTGTATTGAAAAGGACAAGGACTTGCTTTTCATCCCAGCTGTATGCAACTCAGCTTTGTGACCATTGGCAATTAAATTCTGTTTTGAAACTTTCATTTTTTTGTTTTGTCATCTGATATATGCCAGGCGCTGGCTAGGAAATGGGAATAAACAAATAAATAGCACAAGATATCCACCCTCATGTAGCTCATAATCCTAACAGGTGAGGTGCAGACATAAACAAAGATCTCTAATACAGTATGATAAAAGCGATGTGGTGGTTTATAGAGAAGTTATATTTACCTACAGTGACCTTCAATTTTCTTGTTTGGTAAATGAGCACAATGATATCTCTCCTGCTGATTTCATGAGATGAGAAAACAAGAGATTAGATGATATTAGTGAAAGTATTTTGAAATACTTAAGAATAGTCAACAGTAAAGTTCTTATTAGTAGAAATATTACTATCATGTTATTATTCTGTTATTGTGTTACTTGCTTCACTCCTTAACCTTTTAAAATGAACTAATTACAGTGTTTGTTCCTTTCTGGCATTATCAGAAACTTAGGTATTACTTCTCTCCAGGAAAAATTTTGCCTAGCATGAATTTAAAGAAATAAGAATAAATATCTTGAACATCTAATCGTATGAATTTAACCTCATATTCAGCAAGTGGTATTTATGATAGATTATAAAAATTAAGTCACAAAGTCAGTGGAATCCTGATGATACATAACTCTGCCCAGATAGAAATTTGAAGATATTGCTTCAACTAGTTTAAAAAGTAATTAATAAAATAGTTTACTGGTTGTACTCAGGCGGTTTTCCCTGAAGATAAACGATCTTCTATATCATTATTTAACCTTCTAGCTGAAGGTATCTGATCAAAAAAGGAGAATCCATTGTTGTCTTCAAAATGCACAGAGATGATGTCTGATGTACAATTGTTGTTTCCTCCTCCTTACAACAGTAAAAATCTCTCTTTGTTTCAGGGAAATTTATCCATGTATTTTGGGTGCGGCTGCTCACCTTTTACCTCTTTCCACTTTGGGAACATGGGACCCAGGTCTGAAAAATCACAGAATCTCAAACACCTGGCCACAAGGTTTGGCTTAATATTAATCATGTGACACAAACCAGGCCAATCAGATTCTTCACTGCAACTATTCTCCTGCAAGTATTTGGAGAGATTCCCACATATCACTAGGGTTGGTAAACTGACAGAATGGACATCTCGCCCACCACGAGATCCAAAAGATAGAGAGTGAGATAAATGATTCGGCTATAAATTAAGACCAATATACCCATGGACTTTTCAATTACATCAGCAGAAAAAGAAGAAAAAATCCTTTCTTTGCTTAAGCTAATTTAAGTATCTGGCACTGATAATCAAGTCTCGATTGCTGCATTTTGCCATATAACATAAAACAAAAATGACTGAATGAACTGGAAATCAGGATTCACCTTTCTCTCAATAAAATTCAAGGAAAAAAGAATTTAGATATATTCTAATTACTATTTTCGGAGCAATATGAGATGATTACACAAGTGTAAAACAAATACAGGAAGCTATGATGAAAGAACAATTGGAGAAAAGGAAAGGATTCGGATAAATTTGAAATAGAATTACTGAATAAAATGTTTCATTGGGAGCTGGAAGAAAATAAATCATTTAATTTTCCAGCGCATCAAATTAGTCATTCAGTCAATGAATATTAGTTAAATATCCACTATGTGCCTGATTCTGATACTATGTACTAGGTGCTTGCTTGGTGGAAACAGACACTGACTTCTGTCCTTCAGAGCTGACCTTCTAGATGCTGGAGACAGACAATAAATACAAACATAATAAACAGGTGAACAACGAGTATTAGGCAACAAATAAGAGAACATGGAAACAGACAATGTGAATACTAGGGATTGGGGTAGGTTTTGGAATTCAAATGGGACCATCAGTGCCAACCTTATTGTGAAATTAAGATACAAGCAAAGACTAGAGAGAGAGGAGGAAGTGGGTCAAGAGAGTATGGGGGCAACAAGGGGAGAGAGTTCAAGAGAGAGGGAGAAGCTTGGACAAAGTCTCTAAGGCAAGGGTGAGCCTGGGGAGGCAGAGCAAAGAGGCTGTGTAGTTGAACTGGAATGAGTGAGGGTGAGAGTGGTGGAAGAGGAAGCCAGAGGGGTACCAGTGGCAGATCCTGGAGGGTTTTATTGGCTGTTGCAAGAATTATGTTTTGCTCTCAGAGGAATGGAGAGCCACTGCAGGGTTTGAGTAAGAATGTCATGGTCTGACTTATGCTAACCATGGCTCAATCTGGCTACTGTGATGGGAAGAGATTATGAAAGACCAAGACTAAAAACAAAGATATAAAAAAGAAAACAGAAAAATTATTTCAAAGAATAGTTAAAATCATTAAGGGTCTGTTTATGAGATATACCACCCACATAATAGAAGTTCCAGAAAGAGAAAACAAAAATTGGGGGGGGGGGGGGGTGTTGGAGGGTTGAAAACTGGTTGAAATAATCACAGAAATCATAGCAACATATTTCCTATTGCCAAATAAAACATAAGTGTTCTGCTTAAAAGGCTTACTGAGATTTGGACAAATGGAAAAAGACCCATATCTGAAATCATTTTTTTAAAAAAAAGAACCCAAAAGTTTTCAAAGAGGAACAACAGCAATAATGTGATTTCTCAAGAAATTACAATAAGAATGACATCAAACTTGTCATCAGTAGCAATAGATGCCAGAAGATGATATACTAAGGCCTTCCAAGTTTGAAGAGAACATTATTTTGAACCAAGAGTTCCAACTCAGTCCAACTATCAATCAAGCATATGTATGGGAAAAACAAAGATGTTTTCTCACGCGAAAAGACTCAAATAGATTTTCTGAAAATTCTACTCAAGAATGTGACTCAGCCAAATACGGGGGAAATTTAAGACTACTGAGGATATTGGAAGAAAGAAAATACTAAGAACCAGGAATAAGTATATCATTTGAAATTATAAAGATAATCAATGAAATAAATAAAAATGAAAACAAAACTAACAAAAGTTGAAAAGAAAAAGAAGTAAATAGGGCAGGGGTAGGAATGAGGTGAACTGCTTTTGAAAATCAATGTCAATAGACAGTTTAAAGTTTGCAAAGTGAATTTAAAAAAGTTAACATCATTACTCAGAATTAGGAAAATAACCAATAGAAGAGTTAAAAATGGCCAAAAATGGTTGTCTGTGTGAATTGGGGCTCGGGAGTCAGAAGGAAGGAGACAATTACTTTTCATTTGTACTGTTCCATTTTATTTGAACTTTTGCTTTCTATATATATATATGTTACTTTTATAAGAAATTAACTAAAATTTTAAATTTTGGTTGTCTGTTTCTTATTTTCATTGAGATTTAAAAGAAAATAGAATCCCTTACAAAGCAATCTAAAAAACTATTCAAGGGTAATCTGGAGGATCTAACGCTTGACAGCAAAACCCACTAATAAACGCCAGAAATGTCATCTGTTATAATGGAATGGAAACATTTGAGTTATTGAAAATGCTGTCTGCTAAAATGGCATGTCTTTTCTCCAATAGGCAAGCAGGGAAGACATAACCAGCTATTTGAGCTAATAACAATTTTTAATTCTGTAATTAGTCTATGAACTTGCAACTAAAACACAGGTTTAAGAGATACGTATAATACTCCATCACATGTTATACTTGTCACAGCTAATTGTAGAATACTATTTTGCAGAGAACAACTCAAAATATTATTGAGTTTGCATGACAAGATCGGGAAGAGAGAGGATCTCTTGAAAGTTCTAGCTTGCCATGTGTCAGTCACTGTGATAGGGAATTTGTTCATATTTTCCACTTTTCCAATAACTTTGTATGGTAGGTATTTTACAGATGAGGAAAACTAGGCTTGGAAGTAAGTCCGCTAAAATAGTAAAAACAAGATATGAACACCATGGGAGTGTCTGCAGTGTGATGGTGGTAAAAACACTTTCTAATTTTCCCCGCTGAATTCCACTCTAAAATCAAAGATTCATTCATCTTAGCTGGTGAGCACTGCTTAGCGAAGCAGCTTAACACGGTGGGCTGGTTCACTTGCCTCTGGAAATCGTCTTCTACCAACAGTATCCTGAAGAATCTTCCTGAAGTCTCATGTATACTTTGCAGGGCTTTCTGGCTGGCCATTCCCTTTGACTGAAAATGACCCCTATTTTTCTTCTGCACATCATCCCTGTCATTCAAGATCAGAAGGACTTTTGTTTTCATCATGTGGTTAGCTATTGGGGGCTAAAATCTACCCCGTTTTCGCCTTGCCAAGCTCTGTGCCCCAGTGGGTTACATCTTCAGAGGAAAAGTCCACTTTATTCACACAAAAGCTTACACCTGCGAGGCTACTGTTTACCAGCTACACACCTTCCTTATTGAAAGCTTAGTTCTTTTTCCTCTTTTGCTTAATGGATCGTTCTATAGTAACAAACCAACAGCATCACGCCATCCTGATGTCATCATGATGGAATCCAGGCTAAAGGATCCTACAATTCTTCGACAGAGGATGTCAGTTCCACTTCTATTTACATTTTTTAAATTTAACTTTTTACTTTGAGATAATAGTAGATTCACATCCAGTTTTAAGAAAGAATATAGAGGGGTCGGCCCAGTGGCACAGAGGTTAAGTGCGCACATTCCGCTTCTTGGCGGCCCCGGGTTCGCCGGTTGGGATCCCGGGTATGGACATGGCACCACTTGGCACACCATGCTGTCGTAGGCATTCCACGTATAAAGTAGAGGAAGGTGGGCACGGATGTTAGCTCAGGGCCAGGCTTCCTCAGCAAAAAAGAGAAGAACTGGCAATAGTTAGCTCAGGGCTAATCTTCCTCAAAAAAAGAAAAAAAAAGAAAAGAAATAATTTAGAGAGATTAGAGAGATGCTGTGTACACCTTACCCAATTTCCCCCAAAGGTAACATCTTGGAAGACAATAATGCAACATCACAACCAAGATATTGACATTGATATAGTGAAGATACAGAACAGTTCCATCACTGCAAGATCCCTCAGGTTGTCCTTCTGTGGCCACGCCCACTTAACTCCTGACTCCACCTCCTCCTTAATCCTGGCAACCACTAACCTGTTCTCCATTTCTATAATTTTGTCATTTCGAGAATGGTATATAAATGCAACCATATAGTATAAAACCTTTTGGAGTTGGCTTTTCCCACTCAGCATAGTACTGTAGAGATAAATCCAGGTTGTTGCATGCATCGATAGTTTGTTTTTATTGCTGAGTAGTATTCCATAATATGGATATATATCACAGAATGTTTAACCTGTTATCTATTGACACCTATTGAAGAACATCTGATTTGTTTCCAGCTTTGATCCATTATGAATAAAGTTGCTGTAAACATTTGTGTACAGGTTTTTGTGCGGACATAATTCTTCATTCCTCTGGGATAAATACCCAGGAGTATGATTACAGGGTTGTACGGTTGTTGCGTGTATAGCTTTTTTAAGAAACTGTCAAACTTTTTCCTAGAGTAACTGTACCATTTTACATTCCATTCAGCAATGCTCGAGGGATCTAATTTCTCTGCATCATTGCCAGCATTTGGTGTTATCAATATTTTTTATTTCGGCAATTAGGATAGGCTTGCAGTGATATCTCACTGGGGTTTTAATTTGTATTTCTTTAGTGGCTAATAATGTTGAACATCTTTTATGTGCTTATTTGCCATATATATATATATCTTTTTGATGAAATGTCTGTTGGAGGAGGTCATTGAGAGGACATGACCACTAGTTGACCCATGAACTGGACCCAGGCAATTGGAAACTCCTTACTCCCTCCCCTGTCCTTGGAATGTACATTCTGCCCAGGGTTTCTACACTCACAGCCACTTCAAGGACACAACCCTGGGAGAGTAATGTGTTGTTGAGACCATCAGGACTGGCTAAGTGACTGAACTCAGTCAAGGCCTGTATATAAATTCTTAAGATTCTGGTGAGCATGTGGGGAGACCTGCTTATCTTGCAGCCACCCAAGACAAGCCTCATATATAAGTTCCCTTGCTTATTAAACCTGCCACGTAGGAATCTGGAGTGATCTGACTCTTTCTTCGGTCTCTCCTTACCTTCCGTGTATGGGAACCAGCTTCAAATTTCACTTGGGGAGCTCCCAAGATCATGAACCAACAATGTCTCTTCCTCTCTTTAGACCATGTTCTAATCTGATGGCTTGGTCTTTTAGTGTTGAGGTTTGAGTGTTCTTTTTATATTCTAGGTACTAACTAGTCCTTTGTTTGATGTGTCACCTGACCATCCTGGCACCCTCATCTTGGCCTTCTAGCTTTCAAAACTGTGAGCAATAAATTTCTGCTGTTTATGAGACACCCAGTCTGTGGTGTTTTGTTATAGCAGCCCAAACAGACTAAGGCATGTGGTTTGCACATATTTTCTCCCATTCTATAGCTTGTCTTTTCATCCTCTTAACAAAATGTTTCATAGAGCAAAAGTTTTTAAATTTGGTGAAGTCAAATTTATTAAGTTTTCCCTTTTTTGGATCACACTTTTGGTGTCAAGATAAAAACTCTTTGTCTAGTCCTAGAACCCAAAGATTTTCTCCTATGATTCTTCTTCTAAAATTTTATAGATTTACATTTTATATTTAAATCTGTGATCAGCTTTCATTTAATTTAGAATAAAGTGTGAAGTTTAGGTGGACGTTCTTATTTTTATTTTATTTTTGCTTATTGCTTCAGCACCATTTGTTGAAAAGCCTATTTTTCCTCCACGGAATGCTTTTGTAAATTTGTCAGAAATCAGTTGGACACATTTTTCTGAATCTAGACTTGGCTCTCTATTCTGTTCCATTGACCTGTCTCTATTCCTCTGTCAATACGGCTGGGTTGACTACTGTAGCCATGTGAAAATTCTTGAAATTCAACAGACCGATTCCTCTCACTTTCTTCTTTTTCAAAAGTTTCTTTTTTGTAGGATGAAAATATTCTGGAATCAGATAGTGGTGACAGTGAAAATACTTTGTGAAAATACTGAGAACCACTGAATTGTACACTTTTAACAGTAAATTTTATGGTATGTGAATTATATCTCAGTACTTTGAAGGAAATATACAGAGTCCTACGAGAAAGTAGCAGGTCTCTCCTGGTCAGGAAAAGCCTGCCTTGCCAGGATTCTCCTCAGTCCTCCTTTCCACTTTGGTTCATTCACTCACCTTTTTCCACGGCCTCACTGGTCTGAAGTTTATTTCTATCCTACTAGAAAGAAAGTGCCTGAGAGCTCTTGATGTGACTGAAATTTTGCTCTAGGGCTCTAGGTCACCTCAAAGTATCTGAGGTCTTTGCCTACTTCACCTACACAATTCGATTTGTTTCACCTAATCTCTATGGGGTCTTTGCTTCTGGCATTTGTCCAGTTTGATATCTGACCACTTACTTGGCCAATACCTGTATTTTCTCTCTGCTGTTCAGCTGTATACTTGGATCATTCTAGCCCATCTGGTTATGCAAGCTTCTTATCTTTACCTTTAGTTTCTGTACATCCTGTGATCATTATCTGATGTCCAGCTCAGTAGTCTCCAAATTTCTTGATCTTACACTCAATCACTATAAATTATTTCTTCATACAGCAATCCAGCATTAGAAGGTAGATCTGTCTATAAACTACTTATATGTTGTTAGTGCGGAGGCTGTAATTCCGACTCCTAGTGATCCAGTGTACAGCAGAGTGAACTCTGCCACGTCGTTTTGCACCATCCTCACTGATGCTGTATCAGTCAATGCTCTGCTGCTATTCATAGGATTTTCATGGCCAGTTTTTTGCAAAGTGAGTGGCCAGGTCCTTCTCCCTAGTCTGTCTTAGTCTGGAAGCTCGGTTGAAACCTGTCCACCATGGGTGACACTGCTGGTATTTGAAATACCAGCGGCATAGCTTTCAGCATCACAACAACATGCAGTCACTGTGGTATTACAACTGACAGACAGGTGGTGTGGTCCCCTGACCAGAAAACGAACCTAGCCCCGGCGATGAAAGCACCGAATCTTAACGACTAGACCACTATACTTCTATGTACTAATATATTAATATATTATGTTGTTTAGATTATCTGTTGTTGCATTAAAATCCATCCCTAAACCTCAAAATATAAAACAACAGACTTTTTTGTGCTCATGTGCTCTGTGGGTCAGGAATTTGGGCAAGGGCTGGTTTTTGTCTTTGTTCCATAATGCCTGGAGCTTCATTTGGGAAGTCTCAAATAGCTGGGAGTGGCTCAAAATGCTCAGGTCTGGAGTCATCAGAAGCCTTCTTTACTCACATGTCCGGTGCCTCAGCTGGGCTCAACTGGTACGTCTGAAGGATCGGGGTGTTTTGTAACTTGGGCTTTCCCATAGTATGGTAGTTTCAGGATATTTGGACTTCTAACATGGTGGCTCAGGGTTGCAAGGGCTTCCAGCAATGAAGATGAAGGCTGCATTGCCTTTCATGATGTAGCCTTGGAAGTCACATAGTCTTCCTTCTGCCATACTCTGTTGATGCAAGTAAATTCAAATTCAAGAGGAGGGAACAAGGACCTACATCTTCATGGGAGAGGTGTCAAAGAACTTATGGCTATGTTTTAAAACTTCAGCAGGTGCACACTGCATACACTCAAAAGATAAATTTAAAAGCATGAGATAAAAATAAACATCAATATAAGTTGCAATATTTTCTTTTTTGCCCCACTGAATCATCTTGCTTGTTCCTTTGGGTGTGTACTCCACCTTGGAATTCCATTGGTATAAAAAAATGAGACACATTTCCCTGCTGAAGCCTTAAGGATAGTTGACGTTCACACATGGGGCACACTCTCATAGGTGTACCAATTTTATGCATATTTCCCAACACACTTGTTGCAACTCCTTTCTCTTCTACTCTGGAATTTATATTACGATTCAAAGAAGTAGAAATGAGATTATTATGGGAGTAACCTTGAATCCATTCTCATTTAGTAGTAAAGCATATTCATAGTATGACAGTAATAAATTATTTGCACCACATTTCACAAATGATTGTGGCACATCAATGTAGTGATACAAGGGTCAATAACTGTTATATGAAGTACTGTCACATAGGTCCGGTGTTGGACCCCCTTGTCCTGGAATTCACCTTTGAAAAAATTTGTCCAAGATAGTGGATGATGGATGGATAATCTTGAGGGAGATTGACATATCACCATAGTGGAAGGCCTGGGACATCTAAGAGGAAATTCAGCACAGAGATAGATAACGACTGGGGGACTCTAAGAAGAAAGATGACAGGATAGTAATATTTAATTGTAAATATCTGCTTTTCTGTGCTGTGATGTAACACCCCTCCTCAGCTGTTCCAATGATCTCCTGTACTGGTGCCCCATATCCTTCCCTGGGTGGCACAAGGTAAGAGGAGAGAACCCATGCAGGATGGCAAGAGTCAATAAGACAGAGAATTTTACATTAATAAGAGAATAGAGAGAGAGTGAACCATGAGAATATAAACCCTCCCTGTAACTTGTGGAAATCTTAGAGAGGTCAAGAAAATTTGCACAGGATCAGGGTGGGGATTCAAGCCAATTTTGTAAGTCTCAAAGGACACAATGTAATGTTTGGTTATAAAAGCATAAAGCTAGCAAAAGGGTGGCTTGGCACTCAGCCAAGGGTCCAGTTTCCTCCAGTCCTTGCTGGCAAAGCAAGGGAACCTGATTCAGCTGCCTGCAAAATGAGATCAGGGCAATCTGTCATGCAACAAATATGGCAACACAAAGCAATGCTAGTCTCTAGCATCAACTGCTCTCTGCCTTACTCATTCCTCACCATCACACAAGTCTCAACAGAAAAAACAACCTGTCTCAAAGGAAATGCACACCAAGGAATGTGCAGGATGATCTATTGGAACATGGCAAGAAAATGTTGGAACTCTTATTCCTATTTGTTTTTATCCATGTTTTAAAACATGTAAACTGCATTCGTATAGAAGTGCATACATATTTATGAATAAAGGTACTTTAAAGATGGTATGCACAAATTATTCTTACTAATTAGCACTTGAGAATCAAAATGTTGGACATTACAGATTTAGAGGATAAAGTGTGGTTTTGGGGCATCCAGAAACCAAAAGTAGAGTTGAATCAGAGCGTGGCTCTAGGATAGACTAGCAGAGTCAAAGAACCTGTTAGACTCTGGATAAACCATCAGATTTGTCCCGGCTTTTCTATATGTCCCGCAGCAGTTAGTTGCCTTTGGGACTGTGATGGGTTGAGAAATACTAACATGAATTATGCAAGTTCCTTGGGAAAAAATATGCTGAGAGAGGACCAGATGCCTTATAATGTTAAGTCGACCCACACGTCACTGCAAGTCATGAATCCCAGCAGGTACACATTGATTCTTGCCTGATCTTTCCACCTTTTGCAGTTAACAAGATTTGAACTCACAGCACTATGTTTTACCATAAAAACAGAAAAAATTGATATACATTGGCAGACACTTTACATATTAATCCATTACAGCTCTGTAAAATGTAGCTCATATTACTCCCATTTTACAGGAAAGGAACCAGAGACTAAGCAATTTGCCTAACATCCCTCAGCTGGGAAGAGAAGAGCAGCGATTCAGGTCCAGTTTCTCTTGATTCCAAATGCCATGTTCTCAGACTGTGGTTCTTCCCATCTAGATAAAGATTTAAAAAGTACTTTGTGGCCTTCAGATTTGAAAAAGATCTTTTTCCCCTGTGCTTTTGGAGCAAAAGGGAGGCATCATGCACAGGACTAATATTTTGAAATGGAAGGAGGCATGTTAAAGGATTATCAAAATTCATTTTAAGAAGAGAAAGTGAGATCATTAAAACTCTAGCCACGGCGCTTCGATGTTGACCCCTGAATAATTTGTGGAGCTCTCTTTGACACTCAGCAACTGAATGTTGAATTAGAGAAATGATAATGGGAAAAAGTTAATTGTTGTCTCCATCTCATTAAACCAATTTTGTGAGACAAGTCAAGAGGGTAGATGGCTATGCAATTTCCACACATCATTTGTTTGCTAAGTCACTCAACCCTGGATACCATTTATTTTCCAATTCAGAACTAAATATATATATGAGAAAAAAAAACTGGGTCTAGAAAAAGAGTCAATGTGGATTTGATGAAAACGGCCATCAGTTACTCGCTTAGCAGTAACTCCATTGGACAGAGAGCATACCTTCCCTGAACGTGTATGCTCTTCAAAGCATGCTATTAAATGATAAGAAGGAGGAGGAAAATGTAATTTCTCCAGAATAATTTTTGCAACCACAGAAATAACTTGCACAAATGGACACTCAATTCTTTCCACTCCATTCCTAAATGTACATTGCTGTGGCCTGTGATGAAATACCTCGAATACCTAAGTAGCTGTGTCTTCTGGAAGTTGCAGATAACAACCCACCACCTGCAATAATCATATTTCTATTGTCCGAAAAGGTGAGGAAAAAACACGAGGGGACTAAAGATGTGAATGAAAATCGACTCAGTACAGTGGGCTTGAATACAAAACTACCAATAAATTGCAAAAGAAAACACCAAATCTCAGCTCTCAGAGGTGGTGATATGAGATAACTGAAGGTATTTTTTTGAAAGTAATAGAAGGTTTATATGCATTGTATAAAATAGTCTGATAAAAAATGTGAATATTCCATTTAATATTTGTAGTATTTTACACTTAATTCCTATTTCAATGATGATAAATAGACTAAACTTTTTTGGGTTTTGGGGGCTTTTTTTTCCAAAGAAGATTCACCCTGAGCTAACATCTATGCCAGTCTTCCTCCATCTTGTATATGGGTCACCACCACAGCATGGCCACCAATGAGTGGTGTAGGTCTCTGCCAGGGAACCAAACCTGGTCCACCAAAGTGGAGCACACCAAACTTAACCACTAGACCAGGGGGCCAGACGCTAAACAAAACGTTTTTTAAATTTTGAAGCATTAGTAAGTAAACTAGAATAAAGTCACTAGAGTCAGCAGGGAATTCTCGAAGATAAGGAAAGATTATAGTGGGGGAGACATTTGTTGTCCAAGCCTGGGTGATCATTTATCCTGAAACAATTACCTTTAAAATATAATTCCCCTCTCTGTCATCTCCCTAATCCTATTAAAACCTCCAGCATTTCTTTTGCATTTCTCTTCTTGATTCAGGAGCCTCAAAATCCCCTTGAAAGTAAAGGTTGTCCCAAGAGTCAATTGAGATGGTGTTTAACTACACTTATTGAGCATTTTGTCCTTTTTAGGGCCTTTGGATAAGTTGTTAACTTGACCTTAATCTGAAAGAAAAATTGATTGCTTATGTTCTTCATTGTTTTATCTATACCTTCTACCATTTTCCTCTTTCTGAGTGGCTGCAAAATTATTCTGAGTACCATGCCACATTATCCACCTTATTCTTTCTTTTCTTTTCCTTCTAATTCCACATTATTCTCTCTCCAATAATATTTTTATCCTCCAAAAATTTTCATTCATAGAAACATAGGGTGTCAGTTATTAGGCACCTCCTCTGTGCCAGGCACTATGCCAACTTCTCTAGCTGCATGGAGGCAGATAGGGAGGAAAAAGGGGAACTATTTCAGTATTTTTTCTCACGTCAAGGTTTGCAATAAACATCACTTTCTCAGCTGCCAAGTGCAGAGTATTACCTGCCAGCTACCGCAATCCATGAGAAATGCTTAGAATTAATTAGGTAGAATCGTAGCCTGAAAGAGATGGTAACACATCACTTGAAGTTTATCAGCCTTTTGTGGATTGGAAAATAATATATATATTAATTCAATACACGCTTTTGTATATGCATCAGAAACAAAATGATAAAGATGCCTCCTTTTTTTAAAAAAAATGTGACGATAGACTATTGATTAAGTCTACCTTTAATTTTCCCATGATACATAATCTTTTGGGCCTCTTGTTCACATATCCCCAGAAAGTGAGCTAATCAGAAAGTCTAGCCTATTTTCCATGAATCAGGCCTGACAAGGTGTAAGTCAGTGGCTTTCAGGCGAACGCTTACTGGAGAAAACCCTCAGTGAGGCATGCATGCATATCTGACTCACAACTTTTGGTAACCCAGATGAAAGGTTCTTAAATTGTTCAGAAACAAGAACTTAAAGTTTAATCTGAATCCATTGTGTTAGGGTTTAGATTTATTTCTTCTTGGTCAACCTTAGTTATTTGAAAACAACTCTTTAATGTCTATACTTGAATTACTTTTGTCATGAATTTCCTGCAATTAGTTGATAAGATCAAGAGTCCCTTACCTGTGTGTAAGTAATCGGATCCTTAAAAAAATATTTCTGGCTGCATTTAAATTTTTACTTCAATTTAATAGTTTTCCTGTTATTATATTAAAATAAGTAATATTTGTTGAGTGCTAACTAGATGGCAAGGACTGGAATATTATCTATAATTATTTACATAAATTGCAGAGGGTAATTGTCAAGAATTAATGTTCTGGAATCTGCAAATATGTGTTTGAATTCTGACTTTACCACTTAAGCAAGTTACTCTCTTTGTTTTAGTTTACTCATTTACTAAGTTACAATAAGGAATTGCTTATTCCTTATTCTGCTTCCAGAAAAGATGGAATAAAAGGGAATAGATTTATCTTTACATCTGAAATAATAAAACAATTGGACAAAATATGCAAACAATGCTTTTCAAGACACTGGACATCGGACACCCAAGAACAGTAACATCCGAAAGACATGAAACAAAAACGATGAGCCTTAATGGTCCCAGATTGTTGCCTTGAGATAATTTCCATGTCCTGGCACAGGGAAGGAGAAACTCAGTAGGGCCCAGTAGATTCCATGAGGTGGGGAGAGGGAGTTGAGTTGGGGGAGCATAAGCTGCCTACAGATCTCTTGACAGACTGCTAGAGAGGAGAGAGCTGAATAGAGAGAGAACTCTAAAGATCTGCAGAGGCCCTCCCTGGACTATTTAGCAGAGCACTGGTCAGCATGCACATGCAAGGAAATTACCCAAGGCCAAGGAAAGAATTATCTGAAAGGATTAAAATTAACATTGTCTGGCAGTCACAAAGGGCTGGGAGTAGAGGCTGTACCAACCAGCCAGACTGGAAAACCTCAAACTTCACAGGACAGGACATCGGATGTTCTACCCAAATGGTACTCTGTAGTGGGCCTCAGTAGTGGGGGACACTTAACCCTAGACTAAATATCTCATGGACCCACCCAAAACGTTATAAAAGCCAGACCCTAAACAATCAAACTGTTTCCAAGTAACCTAACTCTCTTCCAGAATAAAGTCCAAGGATATTTATAGTAATGTCAAAATATTTAGCACCAGAAAAAGGTAAAATTTGCAATCAACACCAGGCATCTAATCAAAATTACTAGGTAGGAAAAGAATCAGGAAAGTAATTAATTATAAGAATTAATTCTAAGAGGAAAAATCAACCAATTGAAATGGATCTAGAACTGACATGGGTGTTAGGATTAGCAGACAAGGACATTAAGATAGTTCTTATACATTCAAAAAGATAAGGAAAGGAATTAAAGATTTTTAAAAGACCAAATTAAATGTCCAGAAATGAAAGCTATAACGTCTCAGATGAAAAATACACTGAAATAGTTAACAGCAAATTGAACACTGGAGAATAAAATGTTAGAGACTTTGAAGACTTAGCAATGGAAATTATCCAAAATGATATATGAAGAGAGAAAAAAACCCCTGAAAATAGCATCAGTGAGCTTTGGAACAACTTTAAATGGCCCACTTATATATATAAATAGAGACTTCAAAGGGGGAGGGGTTACTTAAAGAAAAAAGTTAAAATTTTTCCCAACTTGATGAATACTAAAAAACTGAAGACCCAAGAAGCTCAGTGAACACCAAGTCTGAGAAAAATGAAAAAAGTATACCTAGGTACAGTGTAATCAAATTGCTCAAAATCTGTAATAAAGAGAAAATCTTAAAAGCAGCAAGGGAAAAAAGACATGTTCTTGTAGAGAAACAAAAATAAACATGACAGCAGATTTCGTGTCAGAAACAATGTGAGAGGGAAGACAATGGAGCAACATCTTCAAAATATTGAAAGCTTCTCCCATCCCCTCCCAGAAAAACCCCTGTAAACCTGGAGTTCTCTACAGAGAAAATGTCTTTCAAAGATGAAGGTAAAATAATGATATTTTTTCAAATATACAAAAGCTGAAAGAATTACCTCCAACAGACATACTTTAAGAAATCTTAATGAAATTCCATTGGGCAAGTGAAAAATGACACAGATAGAAATATAAATCTACACAAAAGAATGAAGAACACTGGAAATGGTAACAATATGTGTAAATATATGGGGATCATTTTTCTTATTATTTAAATTTCTTTACAAGATAATTTACTGTTTAAACAAAAGTAATTACAATGTGCTGTACGGTTTATAACATATGTATAAGTAAACACGTGTGACAATAGCCATAAAATCTAGGAGAGGAGAAATAAAAGCATACTATTGTAAGATTCTTAAACTCTATGCTAATTTAGTTATAAGTGGTATGATAACAATTGATGGCTGAATGTGATAAGTTAAAGATTTGTGCTATAAACCCAAAAGAGTTACAAAAGAGCTACTAAGGAAACAAAACAAAAAGTTATAACTAACAAGCCCAGAAGGGAGATTAACTAAAATACTCAATTGATCCAAACAAAGGAAAAAGAGAATAAAGAACAGATGAGACAAATGGATAACAAATAGCAAGATGATAGTCTTAAACCTAAGTTAATTAGGTTTTAATAATATTAAATGGAAATTAATCACATTAAATGCAAATGATTCAAACAACCCAATTAAAATGCAAAGAGTATTAGATTGGGGAAAAGACCAAGACTCAACTATATGCTGTGCACAAGTAACACAGTATAATTTAATATGAAATAACAAATAAGTTCAAAGTACAAAGGTGAAAAAAGTGTGCCGTACTAGTCCTAAGCAAAAGAAAACTGCAGAGGCTATATTAATATCAGACAAAGGAAATTTTAGAGTAAATAATATACAGATATAAAGAAGATCATTTCATAGTAATAAAGGGGTCAATCCACAAGAGAACCTAATAAACTTAATTGTTTATGCACTAATAACAGAGTTTGAAAATACGTGAGTGAAAACTGATAGAGCTGCAGGAAAAAAAATGACAAATCTACAGTTATAGTCAAAGGTTTCAATGTGTTTCTTTCAGAAAATGATAGAACAAGTGGACAGAAAGTCAATACGAATATAGAAGATTTGAAAATACAATCACCCAACTTGATTGACCAAACTGACACTTACAGAACCTCATCCAACAACAGGTGAATATACATTTGTGTTGAGTCCACATATAAAACTTAGCAAGACAGACAATATTTGGGGCCATAAAATAAGTCTCAAAGATTCAAATGGATTCATACCATACAAAGTAAGTTATCTGTCAATAATGGAATGACAATAGAAATCAATAATATGAAATATCTCTGAAAAATCCACAAATATTTGATAGTAATATACTTCTAATAACCTATCAGTTAAAGAAGAAATCAAAATAGAAATTAGAAAGTATTTTAGACTGAGTGAAAGCAAAAACAAAACATTTCAATATTTGTGAGATGCCTGTAAAGCATTACTTAGTCGTAATTTTATAGCATTTAAATACTATTTTTCAAAAGAAAAAGGGTCTCAAATCATGACCTTAACTTCCACCTTAACAAACTAGAAAACATAGAACAGGTTAAAACCAAACCAAAGTACGAAAACGAAAGGAAATAATAAAAATCATAGCGAAAATCAATAGAACAGGAGACAGAAAAAGAATAGAGAAAAATCAATGACGCCAAAAGTTGTCTTTTTGAGAAGATTATGAAAATTGATAAATTGTTCCAATTTTAGTATATGTTCTGCCAAAGCGAGCACTAAAATTGATAAATCTCTTGGCAGACAGACAAAGAAAAAAAGACCAAAGACACAAATTACAAGTCTTAGGAATAAGAAAGGTCACATCACAATAGATTCCGCAGATGTTAAAAGGAAGGTAAAGAAATATTATGAACAACTCTATGCCAGTAAATTCAACAACTTAGATTAAATGCAAAAATAATTTGAAAGAAGCAAGCTACCACAGCTCCTGTAAGAAGAAATAGATAAGCTGAATATCCCTATATCTTTTAGAGAAATTGAATTTGTAGCTAAAAACCTTCCCACAGAGAAAACTCCAGCCCTAAATGACTTCACTGGTGAAGTTTACCAAACATTTAAGGAAGAAATAATGCCAATTTTACAGAAATACATCTGGAAAATTGAAGATCAGGGAATACTTCCCAACTCGTTCTATGAGATGGCATTACCCTGATACAAAATCCAGACAAAGATATTACAAGAAAGTAAACAACAAACCAACTCAGAAACACACATGCAAACATTTTATACAAAATTTTAGTAAATCAAATAATTCAATAAATAAAAAAGATCATCACCAATTAGAGTTTATTCCATGAATGCAGGGTTTAACATTCAAAAATCAATATAATTCATCATCTTGAGAAAAATCTCTTTCTTAATATGAAGAACCCTATGGTCTTCTTTATAGATGCAGAAAAGGCATTGATAAAATTTAACATCCATTCCTAATATAAATTTTCAGCAAACTAAGAATAAAAGAGAAGTCCCTTAACCTGGTAGAGGACATTTATGATAAACCTATAGCTAATGTCATAGTTTATGGTGAAGACTGAATGATCTCTCCCTTAGATCAAGCGTAAACAAGGACGTACACTCTTATCACTTTATTCAACACTGTACTGGAGATTCCATCCACTGAATAAAGCAAAACAGAGAAATTTAAATCATCCAAATTGAACAGGAAGAAGTAAAATTGTCTTAATTCAAAGAACACCTGATAATCTATATCACTAATCTGAAGGAACCTACAGAAAAGCTTCTGGAACTAAGTGAGTTTAATGAGGTTGAAGGATATAGGATCAATATACAAAAATTAGTTGTATTTCTGTATACTAGTAATGAATAATCAGAAATTGAAATTAACACCATTTACAATAGCATCAAAAATATGAAACAGGGATAAGACCAAGAAAATTTGTGGAAGTCCTAGTCACTGGAAACTATGATTTTTAACTACAATATGGAAACTATGATTTTTAACTACAATATATTCTTGAGAGTAATTAAAGAAAATCTAGAGCCAGCCCTGAGGGACTAGTGGTTAAATTCATTGCTGTTACCACTTCGGTGGCCCGGGTTCATTTTCTACTTGTGGAATCACACCACCCATCTGTCAGTCGCCATGCTGTGGTGGTAGCTCACATAGAAGAACTAGAAGGACTTACCACTGAGATATACAACAATGCACTGGGGCTTGGAGGAGGGAAAAAAAAGAAAATCTAAATAAATGGAAAGATACTCCATGCTCGTGGGTCAGAGGACTCAACATTGTTAAGATGTCAATTCTTTCCAATTTGGTGAATAGATTCAATGCAGTATCCATCAAAATCTCAGCAGGTTTCCTTGTAGAAATTGAGAGAGCGATTTTAAAATTCATTTGGAAATGCAAAGGACCTAGAATAGACAAAATAAGTTTGAAAAAGAAGAACAAACTTGGAGAACTAGCATCACTTTATTTTAATAGTTATAAAGCTATAATAATCAAGACAGTTTCTTGCATTTGTGTTAAGATAGACAGATGGATCAATGGATGAGAATAGAAAATCCGTAAATATATTGACAACCCACACATCTGTTGACAATTGATTTTAGGACAAGTGCAAAAACAAAGCAGTGAAGAAAGGACAGTCTTTTTAACAAATGGTGGTGGTTCAAATGGATATCCAAAGAAAAAATAAACTTTGATCCATATCTCTTATCATATATAGAAATTAATGCAAAATGAGCCATAGATCTCAATGGTAAATTTAAAACTTTAAAACTTCTAGAAGAAAACATAGGAGAAAATCTTTGTGATCTTAGGTTAGGCAAAGAGTTCTTGGACAAAAAGCTTAAAGCATAATCCATGAGAAAGAATGTTGATAAATTAGACTTTATCAAATTTAAAATTTTTTTCTCTTCAAAAGACAGTGTTAAGAGAACAAAAAGTTGAACCACAGACTATGAGAAATATTTGGCAATCACACATCTGATAAAGGATTTGTATCTAGACTAAGTAACTCTCAAACCCAGATAAGAAAACACCCAACCAAATAAAAATAGATATACAGAGAGTAAATAAGTAGATGAAAAGATGCTCAACATCATTAGTCATTAGTGAAATGCAAATTAAAACTAGGAGATAGCACCACGCACTGAAAGAAGTGCTAAAAATAAAAAGCTTAACCATACCAAGTGCTGGCGAGGATGTGGAAAAACTGGAATTCTCATACCTTGCTGGGACAATATAAAATGATACAATGGCCATTCTTAAAATGTGACACAGACACTTACTGTACAATCCAGTCATTCTACTCCTGAGTATTTACCCAAGAGAAATGAAAGCGTATGTCTATACAAGATATTGTGTATGAATGTTCACATTTGTAGTAGTCAACAGCTGGAAAGAACCCAAGCGTCTTTCCACAGGTGAACAGATAAACAAATTGTAGAATGTCCATAGAATGGAATAAACTCAGCAATAAAAAGTAATAAATTATAGATATACAAAGCCATATGGGGGATCTCAAAATAATTATGAGTAAAAGAAGCCAGATAATATAATAATATATTTTATTTCATTTATGTAAGATTCTAGGAAATGCAAACCAATCTATAGTGATAGTCACCTGAGAAAGAGGGGAGAAGTGAGGAATGAAGAAGGATCATAAAAAATCATGAATAAACTTCTAGTTTATGGATATGTTCACTACCTTGATTGTGGTAATGGTTTCACTGGTCTATAGATATGTTTAGACATAAAATTGTACACTGCAAATATGTGCAGTTTTCATGTCAACAATAAATTTGTTGCAAAAAGACAAAGTACAATACCTAAAGTTTAAGGTTATTTTGAACATAGAATGGGTAAATAGATGTCAAGCCCTTTGCTCATTTCCTGACCCATAATAAGTATGAAGTAAGCTATGGTTATTGTTGCGCTGTGACCCTTTCTTTATGAATCTACAGTCGTCTTGGGTTGAGGAATATTAAATTTTACTCTCTATTTCATGAAAGTTTGGAGACCATATTGGAAATCTCTGTCGCAATAAAGCAGATGGACTTCTGGCATCATCTCAAAATTAAAGATAGGAAAGAGAAAATGTAATAATCATTCATAAGATACATTAAGGTGACGTCCCAAGTCCAATTTTGGCCCCTAGATCAAGACAACTTACTGAATTTTGTGTGCTCTATTGTTAAGCATTTCAGTGGGTTTGATGTGGATTAAGGCTGCCCCAGCTAGAGAAGCCCAAGGTGACCTGGCCTACATGCTAAACTATATGACCCGGTGGATTTTTTTATGGTATGAATTAGGGCTGCCCCAGGGAGAGAAGCCCAGGGCATCCTCACCTACATGCCGATCTATATGGCCGGATTCGTATCTAAAGTTATATGACCGCACAATAACCAGACCCCATCTGCACTGAAATCATTTGATGACTTTTTACATCATCTTTTCTTTTACCAGTAAAAATAAGTCACGTACCCATGCCTTATAAAATTAGCCCTAACCCTCAACTCAGGGCAGCAGCAGGAGCTCTGACTGCCCATGGGCCCTGTCCCCATGCAGCAGCAGGAGCTCTGACTGCCATGGGCCCTGTCCCCATGCAGCAGCAGGAGCTCTGACTGCCCATGGGTCTGTCCCCATGCCTACAGCTCTTCACTGCCCATGGGTCTTGTCCCCATGCAGCAGAAGCTCTGACTGCCCATGGGTCCTGTCCCCATGCTATTCCACACTATTCTCTAAATAAAAGAGCACTACTGCCAGATCTTGAGAGTCCAAGAAATCTTTCTTTCGACTCCTCTGCTCACCGACCCCGCATCAGGTTTAAAACTCCCCCAAATTCTTTCGGACTGTAATACCTGATTTAAATCCCCCAAATTCTTCCTGAGACATAATCTGCAGCCAATCAGCAACTGAACCTGAGATTTGACTTTACTGAGTCCAGATACTTTACTGGGGTGACCCCAGGGATACTGATAGTTACTGGACGTGATCTCAGGAAACACTAGCAGTGAAGCAGAGAACTAATTTAGGGGAGGGGAATTAGGCAGTAAAGGTTACATTATCTAGCAAGTTACCACCGTGGGCAAGTGCTGCTTGATGCGGCTGAGGAACTCTGGGAGATGTTGTAGGACATACATTAGAGTTATGCTGACAGAGCAGCAAAGGAGATTACGTATCTGTCTTTCAAGCTCTGCTCCAGAGCTTGCATCCAGAACATTATCCTCCCTCCAGCATTTCTGGTTTGGCTGGAGCCTGAGCCAGAATCAAAGCTCACAGGCAGAGAGCAGCAGCAGGTGTTTGCAATAAGCAGCCTTCGGCATATGGAGTGAGCCCCAAGGGGATAAGAGCAGGCCCTCTATTCAATAGCCTCAGCTACATAAATCATGCAGGAATGCAGGCTTTTTTTCAATTGCCCCTGCCAGTTGAATTATCTTTAGAGTCTGTTTAAGCTGACCAGTCTTTCACAGCTGCTATTGAATGAATTGCTTCACCACATTTGAGTGTCTGACTTCAATTTGTTAGCAATGTAGTTGGGAGATGCTGAGGGATTCCAAGATGCACTGCAGCTGCCCCACGCCTGTTATTAATGAAGAGAAGTTCATAAAATAATTTTATGAGCTGGGTTATCATTGTACAGGTTTTCTTCCTAAGGAACTGAAATCATTGACATGTCTGTGCAATTTGTCACATGTATTTTATCTTTTTAAAAAAAATACTTGTGGGTATTTATTACAACCCTGGTGATCATTCATTTTTTACTCTTTATTATGGTTTCAGAGCACTATTATGTTGCCATTTTTCATTTCAATTTTCTGAGATGATATGTTTTACACGGGAAACTTGACTACAAAAAGACTTGTTAGACCAAACATGCATGACCTTCTGCTAGAGAACACGCTTTTTCTTTACCTCCAGTCCTATCTAGCAAGATAATTTTCTTTATCCCAAATGAGAAACCCACATTAGTGATAGCTGATCACAGAGACATGAAAGTTCATCATCATCAAGTAACTGTGACAGGGGAAATTCCCAAACCCCTCTGAAAATTATATTAAAATGTTACACTTGAACATGGGCGGTGGTGTTCAAGTGTAATTTGACCATCATTAGCAGGAATATTATGAGAGTTCAAACAGCTAACAGGGCATGGAGCCAGCTGATTTTAAGTTCTCTTCCTATCCCAAGATTTTGTCCTTCTTTACAATAACCACAGAACGTTCTGTCCTGGGATGGCCTAGTTTAGTTATCTATGCTGCATAACAAATTACCCAAAATTTAGTGGCTTAAGACAAGTGCTTACTATCTCTCAGATTCTGTGGGTCAGGAACCTGGGGGTGTGGCTTAACTGGGTCTTCTGTCTCCAGCTTTCTCACAAGCCTGCAAGGATAGTATCAGCCAGCTCCCCTGGAGGAGAATTTCCTCATTTGGTTATTGACAGGATTCACTTCCTCACAGGCTATTGGACTGAGTCCTGCTTGAGTTCTCTGTCACATGGGCAGCTCTCCAGGGCAGTTTATAACAGGGCATTGGCTTGTATTAAAGTGAGCAAGGGAAAGAGAGAACATGCAAGATGAAAGCCAATCTTTTGCAACTTAATCTCAGAAGTGATATCCCAACACTTTTTTGTGTGTGTGAGGAAGATTCGCCCTGAGCTAACATCTGTGCCAATCTTCCTCTTCTTTTTATGTGAGATGCCTCCACAGCATGGCTGATGAGTGGAGTAGGGCCACACCCGGGAGCTGAACCCGTGAATCCGGGCTGCCAAAGCAGAGCATGTGGAACTGTAACCACTCGGTCACGGAGTGGCCCCTCATCACTTTTGCCATACCCAGTTTCCTGGAAGCAAGCCATTAAGTCCAACTCAGTCAACAAAAGGAGGATTACATAATGGCATGAAAACACAGAGGGGGAGATGATTGCGAGCTACTTTAGAGGTAACCACAGGACCTGAAACTTCCCTAGGACAAAAGCATCTCTCCTCCCAGGCTGCCCCAGAGTCTGAAATTCTCACATACTTTCTAGTAAAGGGTTTTCCATCACCTGATCTCTTTCAGCAAATTATGTTAAATGCAAACATATTTCACAGGAGAGTTACGTTCAGGAGCAGCCATGGTAATCCAGGAGCACAGATCATCTTTAGATTCATTATACATGCAGCAGAAGCTATTTCACTTTTCTTTAGTGGCTGAAAAGTAGAGAAGAATAGTAGTATTTCTTGAGGGTCTGAAAAATGAAAGAGCACTACCATAGGAGAGAAAGTCAGCCCAATGACACTGAGTACCTTGGGGAGAAGAGGAGACCCTAAAAGGAGAGTTGATTTCAAAGAAGACAGATTTTTGTCTAGGACTGTCCTGCCTTCAAGGTTTCCAGGAGTGTCAGTGCTTTGAAACCACACATTAACCATGTCCTTCTTCCACTTAAAAGATTTCTTTCGATTTTCCTCGATGCATGTAACATACAATCAAAACTTAGTTATTTAAAGCCCTTCGAAAGTGCTCTCTATACTGTTTTTCCAGCCTATTCTCTAACGACACATGTTCCTTTTTTTGTTTCAGTAAAACTGAGTAAGGAATTAAGGAATTCCCCTGATCAAGAATGCCCTTCCCTTTGTGCCCACTTATTTGCATTTCCATAGCTACATTCAGAGTCTAGCTCAATCTTTCCACATCACGGTGATCTGGTCCCTCAAACTGGCATGGTTTTAATGGTTTATACTATTAATTTGAAAACTAATGCTGCGCTATCTTGAAGCTTTTCATTTATTATTGCTTTTGTCTATTTATATCATATCTTTTTGATTGTTTATGTCTCATTTCTCCAGAGAGGTTTTAAATTTTTTGAGGGAAAAGAATTTGCCATATGCTTTTTCTGTGGTTTCAGAGTTTTACATACTGATTGTCTCTGATGTGAAATTTAGAAATGAGTCAGTTAAGACAAACAAAGCAGTAAATGTCTTACATAGACTCTGGTATGGCTAAAATGGATCTAGATTCTTCAACACTGCATAAGAGAAGTTGAAATATTTTTAAGCTTGACGTCTTACAGATCAGCTGGATCATGCCCATCAATCGCACGGTGTTCCCCAGCACCTGGTATCCCCAATACACACATAACAGCCATGAGTGTGACCACACGTAATCAGGCACTCAATGAGCACTGTTAAATGAATAAGATCATGATTAATTGTTGCCAATAATAGTTAAATTCTTGATACTTGTGTTATAATTTTTAAAATTTAGATATGACAAACTAGAGAGCCAAGAACACATGTGTATCTATGAGAATTTCGTACATTAATTACGTGGCCTCTCACGTCAGTGAGGAAATGAAATATTCACCAAATGATATCGGGACAACAGATTTTTCATCAGGAAGATATAAAGTTTGAACCCTATGTCCCACCCACTACTCACAAACATTAATTTCAGATGGATTAAAATCTAACCATATAAGCACAACCTTAACAAAAAATGAGACCATGTATTTATGACTTTGGGAAAATCCTGAAAATGCTATAAAGAAGTTTGATGAATTTTAGTCATATGTAATTTTAAAGTTAATTATTAAAATAATTATGAAATATATCATTGTTAAAGTTAAAAGACACACCATAAAATAGGGGAAACCATTCATAACATAAATTAAATAGATATCTGGAATATGTAAATAACTTTCACTGCAGCAAGAAAAGACTTTCACAAAATATAGCTGAAAGAGAAACATAATACTGTAACGAAGTATGAAATCATTGCATTTCTTTTTTGAATGGCATAATAAAAAATTCAGAGGGAGGAAATGCAACTGACCAATAACTGTATGGAAAATATGCTCAACTGCATTTTTTGCCCAGGGAACGGAAAATTCAAACAAATTTGTTGCAATGATTTGTAATCAGCTTTGCAACAACGAAAATGTTTGTTAACCTCATGTGGGCAAGGGTGGGAGATACATCAACTTTCAGGCATGCCTGGTGAGAATAATTTGGCACAGATATTTTAGAGGAGAATTTGGCAGAATTTCTTAAAAGTTAAAATACGTATCCCCTTTGACTGAATAATTCTGCTTCTGATTATGCTGGAAAAACCTGACGTGTGCAGCGAGGCACTTACAAGGGAAGGGTTAAATAAAACCTTTAAATCTCTCCTATGGAATAACTATACACAGCAGTTAAAAAGAAATTGGTGGTTCTCTGTGTTCTGACAAAGAAAGATCTCCAAAACACTTCTAAGTGACCCATACAGTGATACAGGCATATGAAACCATTCATATATCAAAAATCCCTATGTATTTGAATTTTATATTTCTATAAGTTCTTCATTTGAATTTCCCAGACAGAAAATTCAGAGGAGGAAATACAAATGGCCAATAACTATATGGAAAATATGTTCAACCGTCCTTGTTATCTGTTTCTATAAGCGTATGAATGTGTACACACACATCCACACACCCTCACCCACCCACACATACACATAGCAAAAGGAATGAAAGGGCACACTGTGGAGGGGCTATTCAAAGTGCTTCCATTTTATTTGCGATTTTAAACACAAAATTTGGCAATAGAATCCATGTGTTAATCCATATAATAAAATAGAATTAATTTAAAAGCCATGGGGGAATATAAATGAATAATTAATTGAAAGCATTACTTCTACTAAACAAATTTTTAAATCCCTCTTGCTCGTTTTCCTCCCAGCCATGCCCATAGGAGATCAGATGGGCATTTCCAGACAGCAGGAAAGATATGGATGCTCATACAGCAGAGTTTTCTCCCTCAATGTTTACGGTTCTTTTTTTTTTTTTTTTTTGAGGAAGATTAGCCCTGAGCTAACATCTGCTGCCAATCCTCCTCTTTTTGCTGAGGAAGACTGGCCCTGAGCTAACATCCGTGCCCATCTTCCTCTACTTTATATGTGGGACACCTGCCACAGCATGGCTTTTGCCACACGGTGCCATGTCCGCACCCGGGATCCGAACCGGGGAACCCCGGGCTGCCCAGAAGCAAAATGTGCGAACTTAACCACTGCACCACTGGGCTGGCCCCTGGTTAGAGTTCTTGATAACTGTCTGTTCATGATTCCGACTTCAGTCAGTGATTTCCTGGGGGAAGACAGACACAGGAATGCCCCTGCTTGACTTCTCTGAGAGTCAAAGGGAGTTCATGAGCAGCATCCTCCAGCAGAGCGCATCTTGCCCAGTAACTAACTAGAAAATTGGCCATTTTCAGAAGCGAACTTAGAATGCCATACTTCCAATTGAAGGTCTATTTTTAAAATCTTTGTATAACAAAGGAATGTCTTTTCAATGGCAAAAATTCATTATGTGTAACGACTCAATTCCCAATATTCCTATTGCTTGCTGGAATAAACAAAAACAGAGTCAGTGATTACCTTTACTGTCATCCTAGGAAATTACCATATTCATTTTGAAAGACTTTAAGTGAAATATGTCTGTGTTCAAAGCCCCTCTAAAAATGTAGGCCAGATCTACCAGTAAGCATCCTAAAGGTTACTGCTCCTGCTGACCACATAAAGTTGCCTGTGATGAGCTGACCTCAGCCTTTTTCTTCATTTTTCATTTTTGCCAAGTGCATTTTCAATTATTGGGAACTGATTAGTACCAGTTCTCAGTTCTTTAAATGTTTGAAATCAATTCCTCAAACATTGAAAAGTGATTCTAAGGGCCAGCCCCGTGGCCGAGTGGTTGGGTTCGCATACTCTGCTTCAGTGGCCCAGGGTTTTGCCAGTTCGGATCCTGGGCATGGACGTGGCACCATTCATCAGGTCACACTGAGGTGGCAACCCACATGCCGTGACTAGAAGGACCCACGACTAAAATATACAACTATGTACTGGGGGACTTTGGGGAGAAGAAATAAAAATAAAATCTTTAAAAAAAAAGAAAAATGATTCTGCTTTGCGATTTACATTGTTTTGTAACATCTCATGCTTTCTAAAAGTACTAGGTATATGCTTTAAAATATACTATTGTGCTTCAGGCCTTCAAAATAATGATAATAGATTGTTTCCATATATCAAGGGTCACTCTAGTGAGTGGGAAGAAAAAATTGTTTCCTTCTAATATCATCAAAGAATTAAGTCCCTCTACTTTTGGAATCTAGATGAATTCGTTCATTCATTCTCTCTCTCTCTTTCAATCTCTCTCTGTGTCTCTTACTCTGCCCCGTCTCTTTTACTTTAGGTCCGAGTGTGAATTGCAGAAATTGGTACCATCCTATATTTCTAGTTATTGAAAGTGAAATGATATTCGAATGTCTACAGTTGTCAAGTCTGGCTCACAGTAAAATCGTTAGTGGAGAAAAAAGGGGAGAGATTATTTAATAATCATTTTAGTTCTCAACATAGACATAAGTTGAAGGACAATCCATCAATTAATAATTATACAATGCAGGAACTTTCCAGAAATACAACTTAGAAAAGACATTACCGATGAGGACCCAAACAGGCAGGCATGTCTGCTAGACTTGGGCCCATGCCTTTTCTCCAAAATGACTGCGTCTAGTTGGCATTTATAAAATTTACCAAAGTAGAAGATATAAAACTTACACTTCATGATAAAGAAAATGTGTTTCAAGGGCCTGTTGGCTCTGTATAACTTTGGCAAAATCACAGCCATCTGAGTTCTATCAAAAGAAAAAGCCAGGAGCTGACTAACCTTGGTTATCTCTTCCAAGTATGCAATAGGCCTGCTTCTGATAAATTCCAGCCTGAAACTTTTAAAGAATTCCCGCAGCTTTACAAACTGTGTTAGCTTTGTGAATTCCATGCAAATTATCCACAGTCTTACTCTGAGCTCTGATGATGAACAATGTGTGCTTATATTTGTGTAAAATTGGAGACAATATAATCATGACAAAATTCTCATTTTTTTCTACAGCTTTTCCTGCCTAAAAATTGCATAGGAGCTCAAGAACAACACCCATGTCATGTTTGTCTCCTGTCCCCGGTACTTGGCACTCTGCCTGGTATAAGGCTGGTACTGAGCAAAGGGTTGTTCACGAATGCATTAATGCTGAATATGTATTATTCATGTATATTCATGTATATGTATGATCACTTGTCATGTCTATTTTTTAGTGAATGTAGTATGAACTGAGATGTATGTGTGGAGAGTAGGACCACGTCTACAAGGTTAGACGTCTAACCTACAAAGAACCTGCAACTTGGTTTTCTCTGCCAATCCAATCTTGTGATGATGAAAATGGTTTTTTTATAAGTGTGTTTTGAGTACTCATCATTTAGGCAAATTTGTAATGCTCAGTCAAAGGAAGGTGCTACAAGAAGGGAATCACTTGGTTGTCAGAGCTGGTTGCAGATGGAGGAGGTAAACCCATTTGTATAAGGAACCCTGGATCTCCCGGGAGGAAGGAATCCAAACATTTCCTGCTAAGTGAGGTTTAAAGTTAGAGAGATTCGTAAGGCTGAACCACAGGGACAGCCACTAAAAACCAGTACCAGGGATGGGCTACAGATAAGTTGAAATAAGGATACAAGTCTGGAGAGAAATAGATTCAAAGATCAGCTCCAATATTTGAATTTATCAGGTGATCAGTGGAGGAGTCCAGCGGTTCTGGGCTAAGAGTTATTTGAAGAGCAGAACTACGCCTTCCTCAAGCCGGAGAATCACTGTGCATGAGCTGAAAGGTCTGATCACTGAGAATTCCAATAGCCTGAATGTATATCTCTTCCCAATGGATGTTGCCAAGCCAGGAATCTTTTCAGCTATGGCGTTGATGGTAGCAGCAGAGCAGGGATCTCTCCTCATCAGTTTTCTCCCCAACCAGCAAGGATCCTTTCACTAGTGTGGGTAGCATCTCTCCTGCCTATGGGCCATCCATCTGCAGAAGAGTGTCAACTAAAGGCATAATGGCCCCTGGAAGCTCTGTTCCACTGCGATGTCAATCTCCACCAACGAGGGGCCAACAGAAAATCTGTCTCTCTCCACCACTCTGGGGCTAATAGCACCTGGAAAAAATGTTTGGATAAGGAACTAAAAGAACACCTGCCCTCCCTCACGGGATTAGTTCAACCTTAAGGAAAATCTAGCACCAGACAAGGTGTCACCCTACCACCCATGGTCACTTAAAAATTAGGAGATAGCAGCTTCTACTGGCAGCCAGCACCTCTCCAACACCACAAGGCCAAAGTGGACTGGACTGCTCTCTCTTTTATATTTCTGAGCACTCAAAGATTCCTGGTCTCTGATGGAGTGGACTAGAAGGGTAGAGGGGAGTAAACTGACCTTCACAATTTCTATTATAGACAAGTGCGGAATAAATATAACAGTCAGGGGACTGTGAAGAATGTTATTTGTACCACAAGTAATACAGAGTTAGCAATTTAATAATGCAGTAGGCCCCCATTGTCTGTGGGAGATATGTTCCAAGACCCTAAGTGGATGCCTGAAACCACAGGTAGTACTGAATCCTATATATACCATGTTTTTTCCTCTACATAAATACCTATGATAATGTTTAATTTATAAATTAGACACAGTAAGAGATTAACAACAATAATAATAAAATAGAACAATTGTAGCAATATACTGTAATAAAAGTTATGTGAATGTGATCTCTCTCTCTCAAAATATCTTGTTGTAGTGTACTCACCTTTCTTCTTCTTGTGATGTGAGATGATAGAAGCCTACATAATGAGATGAAGAGAGGGGAATGATGTAGACATTGTGAGGTAGCGTTGGACTCCTGTTGACCTGCTGACGATACGTCAAGAGGACAATCTGCTTGCAGACCGAGGTTGACTGCAGGTAACTGAAACCACAAAATGTGAAACCGTGGATAAGGGGAGTCTACTGTAATATGACAGTTTATTAAGTTGGTCAATTTAGTAAATTTTATCAAAAGAGCCACAAGAAAAATCATGACTGTTATAAGCACGTATGGTAGATGAGTTGTGTTAATGTCCCCGATTTTTCACACTTCCTGACATCAACAGACTTTGGTAGTGCCCTCCTGTACCGATTCTGGCCCTGGACAGGTGGTCTTTGAATCAAGCAGAGCTTTAGAAAAGCACTTGGTTATCCCTCTCATTTTTTCTTGGATCCCTCCCACTACATGAGAACATGTTTGGATTACCCTGCGGGAAGATGCAACATGTGGCCTGGATCTGAGTTTTCCCACTGAAGCCATGCGAGATCATTCAACCTCCAGCTGGCTCAAAAGCTGACATCAAGCACATAGATGAGCCTGGCCAAGAGCAGCAGAACCACTGAGCTGAGCCATCCACCCTTGAGAAATAACAACTGGTCATTGTTTTAAACTGCTAAGATTTTGGAGTGATTTGTTACACAATGAGTGATACAGCATGTGATCAGGTTGTATCAATGAACTATGAAGTTATGAGATAAATAAGGAAAGCTGATAGTGAGGATTATTTGTCTTTGCTTCTGTTAGTATATTTACATGTGCAGAAAATGGCTGCATTAATGTTAAAATAGTCGACACTCATCCCACTTTTCTGGTCTGACATGCAACACGTGATAAGCATCTCAAGCATGGAGATTTTCAGACACACATTTTTACTGACAGGGGTCAGAAATGTTGTCATATATTAATTTAGGCAATTTGCTGAAAATCTTCTTTCAGTGACTCTCTTGGGAATCACTTATACAATGGGGAAACAATCATCAGACACAATCATTTTTATTTTTAATATTTTTTTATTTTGAAAAATAATACCAAAAAAGCAAGGATAACAAACATTTTTGGACCCACCACACACAATTTAAACATGCTTATATTTTGTATAAATAATTATAATTTGTTAGAAGAAAATAACAATGATAATAGTCATAAAAATAAAATAAGGAGCCAGACCTGTAGCACAGTGGTTAAGCTCAGGGCACTCCACTTTGGTGGCCCAGGTTTGTGGGTTCAGATCCCAGGCACGGACCTACACCACTTGTCAGTATTGCTTTTGCAGCAACCCACATATAAAATAGAGGAATACTGGCACAGACGTTAGCTCAAGGCTAATCTTCTTCAGCAAAAAATAAATAAACAAATAAAATAAAATTTGGTTTCCCCTGTGACCACCCTCCTCTCTCCTTTCCCAAGGTGATCACTACCATGAATTTGGTAGCTACTTGGTCAGTTTTAAAAATAATGAAAATAAATAATTATTATATATTATATTATTAATCTATCTTATGTTTGAATGGTATTTTAAAATTACATTATTAATAAATTATATCAATAATAGCATATTGTGTATTGTGCTCTTCAACTTGTGTCTTCTCTAAACCTTCTTTTTTGAGATCTATCTAAATATTGTAACTGCTGCATGTATTTGCAAAGCATGACGGTAACAGTCTACTACTGATGGACATTTGGGTTGTTTCCTATTTCTCACTAGTTCAAGAAAATCAAATATTTATTTTTGTTCATATCTTCTTGAGAACATACCTAGAAATAGAAATTCTGCATCATAGTTCTGCATCATTTAATTTTTACAAAATAGTGCTAAATCATGATTTTTGCAACAGTTGTGACAAAAATTTACACTTTTCCCAGCAGCGTATGTGAATTTCCATTTCCATATACCCACACCATACTTGACTTTATCAAACTTTGAAGGTTTTGCCAATCAAATAGGTCTAAAATATTGTTTGTTTCTTGAGTTTTATTTCCCTGAATGCTAGTAAAAATAACCATTATTTCATGTTTATTGTCAATGCAAGTTTCTGTTCTGTGAATTACCTGATTATTTCATTTGCCCGTTTTTCTATTGAGTTATCTTTTTTATGTTAACATGTATGAGTTTCTCATGTTCTACCTTTTCTAAATACCAAACCTTTGACTATTATATGAGTTGTAGTGTCTTGTCCCAATCTGACTAATGTCTATTCGTTCCTAGTATCTGTATCAGTTACCTATTGCTGTGAAACAAATTACCACAAACTGAGCAGATTAAAACAACACATATTTATTATCTTACAATTTCTCTGGGTCAGGAATCTAGACTTGGCTTGACTGAGCCCTCTGCTTCAGAATGTCTTACAAAGCTGGAATCAAGGTTTCATTCCAGGCCAGGGTCTCATCTGAAGGATAAGCTGAGGAAGGGTCAGCTTCCAAGCTTATTTACATGGTTTTTGGCAGTCTTCAGTTCCTTCTGGGCTGGACTGAGGCACTCTTCCTAGTTGACTCTGCAAAGAAAACACAGCAACTTGCTTCATCAAAGCAAACAAGAGAGAGAGTGTGCTTGCAGAACCTTTTGTAATCTAATCACAGAAATGACATGCCCTCCTGTGTTGAGCTAGTCTATCGGTTACTTCTAACCAAGTTATTCCAGGGGAAGGGGTTACCCAAAGTCAAGAATCGCAAGAGTAAAGGATAATTGGGGACCATCTTAGAACCTCCCTACTCCAGTGTCTTATTTGTACAGAAGCTTTTAATTATGGTACAATTCAATGTATCAGTCTATTACTTATGATGATAACCTCTGTTTGGGTGGTTTCACACTTTCCCTTATCTCTTGGTTCAAAAATCATTCCATATTCTGAGGTAGTACAAATAATAGGCTATGCTTTTATTTTATAGCTTTACTTTTTTTCAAAGCTAGACTTTACCTAGTTTTTTTGTATCTTATGATGTGAATTATGGATTACTTTTTTCCAAATAGAAAACCAAATATCCTAATACCATCCTGGCCCCACAAATTTCACATCCTTTTTTTTTAATATATCAATGTCCCATGCATGATTTTTTTTCCTTTTGTTTTATTCTATTGGTCTATTTATCTATTAATTCACCATTGCAACACTATTTTTTTAAAAGAAGTTCTCTTTACTATTATAGCTCTATCATGAGTCTTGATAATTGATAGGCAAGTCATCTTTCTTCTACTTTTTCTGAATGGTCTTGGTTATTCCTTACTTTTCCTCTTCTATAGAAGTTTTAGAATGAGTTTGTCAAATTCTTTGATAAATTTTGTTTACTTTTTTATTGGAATTGACTGTATTCCCTGTTATGGCTAGAATAGCGAGAACAAACATCTTTTTATATGGAATTCTTTCATCCATATCCTGATATATCTCACCCATTTAATCAGGCCTTTCTTTTGGTTCCTTAATCATTTTTTTAAACAATTTTTCTCCAAAAAGGGCTTGCACAGCTTTTTTCAGATTTATTCCTAGGTATCTAGTAGTATTTCTAGCTTTTGTTATACATATTATATATGTATATAATTGGTTCCAATCTCTTTTTGGGTGAGTCTGAGTTCTCACAATATTGAGATACAAAAATGGAAAAGAGACATCGCCTGTGTAAGGTATCAGCTCTCCTCATTTTGGTCCGATTTTCTGGTATGGAAAGACTGATTCAATGTAATTTCTCCTATTAACTTGACAGAAAATGATAAGAATTGTTCCATGAAAATTTGAGTGCAAGGAGTATCATTTTAATTTGTTGCTTAAAATGTATTAGAATTTGTGTTAGGCCCTCTCTAATGGAGATCCTGTATCAAATTCTCATGGCTTCATGCTGCCTCCCATGTCCGAGCATTTCAGTGGATCACAGACTTCCATTCCTGCATGGGTAGGAATCTCGGTGTCTTGAACTCTCATTTGGCTCTTGATGCTGCGTCTCCCTGATGTAAAATGCTACCCTTTGTGAGATCTCCTCTATTTTCTTGCTGACTCTGCTGAGCCATGCTGTGCTGGGAATCTCTCTGCCCTGCAAAGACCAATACTCTTTCCATGCTCAGATTGATCACAAGATATCTTAGCTTTGGCCTCCAAGGATTCAACCTACAGCAGCCAGTCCTTCTCCCCAAAGACCCTATCACTGCAGAAGTGATTAGCTGCATGCACTCACCTCTTAGAAATTCCGGAACATTTTCCCCTACCTGTTCTGTGAGACATCGAAAACTGACACTACTCTCCTTTCTTGGGCCTCTGAAAGTTTATTAGATTCCTATCGAACTTCAAAGCATGATTTGACGGCCTAAGTGGATAAGCTTGACTTTGTTATGTTAAAGACTTGTCCACCTTTACAGAAGGTGGACTCATTCTTGATAATTCACATTTCCCCATCTCAGATCTTGGTCCCTCACCCCCAGACCAAGTGTGAGATATTCCTGCTAAAGTGCGAGCACACACACACATGCAAATTCTCAAATTGAGTTGTCACTGGGTCTTCTGTGAGTTTTATTTTTCCCCATTCTCACTGATGATAAGTGACTTAAAAAATATGATAAAGTGGATTGAAAAATAATCAAAATTAGTAGGAAATTTTAGAGACAATAGACTAGAGTCCAAAGAAAGCTTATGCTTATAGAAGATTGCTTTCTCTTCTACCCAGAGATAACCATTCACTCTCCTGTTCTTTCTGGAAAATATTTTGTGACATATTTGAGAATCACTGGCATTAATGATCTCATGCTCTTGTTTTAAAAACCTCAAGCCTACTCAAGGTGAAGGCATTGTTACCATTTTTACAGATGAGGAAACTGAGGCTTTAAAACTGCTAACAAGCGTGCACAGGGTTAGTCAGACTGAAGGGCTGAAATCAGGACATCTCCTTGACTCTGAAGTCCATGCTCATAACCATTGTGTTATAATGTTTCCTTTGCTCATATATTCTCAATTTTAAAGCATAAATATATTAAAAATGATAATATATATATTTTTGCATTAGGAACTTTAGTTGTACAGAACTGATTAATCACAACCCTTGGTTTGTGACTAATGTATAATGTGTCACTAATGTGACTAATCTATAGCCTACTTTGTGGCTATCTTATTTATTTAATTGGCTATTTGAAATAATATGTTATGTACTCATCAGTCAACTAGCCAAAACAAAAGCTAAAATTTTGATAATGACCTATCTAAATATGCTCCCTTCCCATCCCACCCTCATCACTGTAGCTAAGCATCCTCTTGAGCTCTATGTTCACAATTTCCCTTGGTTTCCTCTCTCTGACCGACTATCTAAAAGATATTTACCTATAGTTTTTCAACTTTTAAAATGTTTTTCAACTTTTAAGTCCTTAATCCAGCAGTTTATTTTTGAATATGGTGTGAGACAGAAACCCAACTTCATTATTTTCCAAATAACTAACCACTTTTCCCAGTTTTATTATTAAACAGTCTATCCATTTCTCTTCCATTGCAGTCCAAAAGTCATTACTTATTGAGGTCTCTCTCTGCGTTTTTGTTAAATTCCTTTGCTTAATATTTCCCTTCCTACGTCATCACCCTCTTGTTTTAAATTCGATAGCTTAATAATATATCTGGATTCCTGGTACAGTAAGTCTGCTTTCTCTGCTTCAAAATAGTCTTCAAAAGGGTCCTGATGATTCCTGTCCTATTATACTTCCATGTAAATTGTAGCATTATCTTATCAGTTTCCAAGAAAAGCTCTGTCAGAATCTCAATCAGAATTGCATTGAAACTGTAGCTCAATTGGGGAAAAATTCAAATATGTATAACATTAACTCTTCTTAATCATAAAAATCTCTCCATTTATTTATATGTTCTTTGATATCTCTTAATACAATTTTATAATTTTCCTCATGGAGATCATACATATCTTCTGTTAGATTTATTCTTAGGTCCTTGATATTCTCTGATGTTATTGTATATGGTATCTTTTTCTTTAATTATATTTCCTAGGTGTTTTGCATTGTTGTAGAAATATGCAAATGAATTTTGATTATTAATCTTATAAATAATCACCTTAATAAAATCTATTACATCTAACATGCTTGTGAATTCTTTCGTGTTTTCCATGTCAACAGGCATCTCATGCAAATAACGAGACTTGTAATTCTTACTTTCAAATCCTCATGTGTCATTTCTTTTTCTTCTCTTACTACACTAGCCAAGACCTCTAATACAATTAGTAAAAGTAAAGATAGTACGGATCCTTATAATTAATTCTAAAGAGGATTTTTTTTAACTTTTTATTAAGATTATGATAGTTTACAACCTTGTGAAATTTAAGTTGTACATTATTGTCAGTCGTGTTGTAGGTGCAACACTTCACGCTTTGTGCCTTCCCCCCAACCCCCCTTTCCCCTCGTAACCACCAATCAATTCTCTTTGTCTCTATCTAAAGAGGATATTTTAAATGTTTCTCCATTTAGAATGATGTTTGATCTAGTTTTCTGTTTTTATTTTTTGTTAGAACATAAAAATTCCTTCTACTACTTTAATGAGCTGTTTTTAAAAAACTATAAGTGGGTATATATTTTGCAAGTTCTTATTCTATAACTATTAAATAATTTTATATATTTTTTCTCTTGATGTGATGAAATATATCTATATATTCTTATAGCTTAAATTCCTCTTGGTCATGGCACACTATCCTTTTTTATATACTGGTTCAATTTGTATGCATTTTGTTTAGGATATTTGCATTTACAATCATGAGCCAAGAGGATCTGTAAATTTTCTATATTAATCATTCATAACAGAGTTCACCAAAGTGTGCCCATGGACATTAGCCTTAAAAGATGCCCCACACAGTAAGGGTTATATGGTCATTTCAGTATGACAATTTTGTATTTACTATCACCCTTCTTGGGGATTTAGAATGTACATTAATAGTGCTCAAAAGTCCTGCAGCAGATACATGTATTTAATTCTGTTTCCCTATCAGGTTTGGTTCCAAAACTGTTTATTTCTCCTGCAAAGTGCCCTTTTGAGAATGCAGGGAAGTGAGGAGTTAATGGGAACAGGAAACTTTAAAAAAAAAAAAAAGATTCCTTTGATCTTTATGTACTGAATTTCTATTTTTGGTGCTACGGGCAACTCCCCAGCAATGGGGATAAGATAATAGATTCACCTTGTTTTAGCTTAGGCAGAAAATCCTGAAGTTCGGTATTAACAGCAGCACACTTGTGCAGAAAGTTTATTTTATACCATTAATCTTGATCAGGGATCAGCAAACTAGGACCAGAAGCATGGGCCAAATCCAGCCCTCCCTGAAATAGGATAGCTAAACTGGGTTCTTGTTTAACCAAGACAGCCGGCTAATATAGCACAACTAACCCCAAATACGAATGGACACAGTGGCAAGTACTACCATGTCCAACATGCTGGATTACACTCTAGTACGTGTAGTAGGAGTTGTCACTGTCCCCACTTCCAACCACTCAGATCCCCTTCACTGGTTCTGTGCACCCATATCTCTGATTTTATGTGTTTATTCTTACCTGTAATTTTCCTCAAAGGATCACCATTAGGCTATTTCATCAGGTTCTTGGACAGTCAGAAGTAATTGGGTTTTCATGTTTTCCTAGAGATAATCTGTAGCCAGTGACTGGCACAGGAGTGTAAAAGCTGCTCCCTTTGTCTTGAGCAGGGACCAACTCTCACGGGTGACTTAAGCTCTTGAACTCCCTGCAGGATCAGGCCAAAGCTGGGACTTTACTTGAACTCAGATCTTTGCCTAACTTTCTCCCCTTCCCTATTCTGCTTCTACCACTTTCTTACTGGTTTACCCTGGGAATACTCACAGAATAAATCATTTGCATATGTACCTCGGTCTTAAGGTTGCCTCTGGAGAAGACAATCCAAGACACCACGTAATATGTCAAGTGTCATTACCTAGTAGGATTCAGTTCAGTGCCCAGTTCTTTTGCTCTCCGTTGTTTTGCCCTCTGTCTAAGATACCATGGCTTAATCTGAGATGTGCTCTTCATCAAGACAAAGACTTAAGGATCTTTGTGACCAGTCTCCTGTCACTAAAAAAAATAAAATAAAATAAAGCATCAGGAGAGAAGGCCTATGAAATTCCTACTTTAAGAACTTTAATATTTTTCGTTCTTTGATGAGTGTGTACCTACTTGCTAGACAACGTTACCTGAATTTGTTAAAATTTTGATACAGTTTAACTTGACTACTGTCTTTTACTCTTTACAGGAACTGGGTAATATCACTAAAAGATTTACAATGCATTTATAGCTTATGTTTCTTCCCAGTTATTTATCTTTCAAAGATATAGCCAAGTAAACAATGGCAGAATAATAATAAGGGAACTAAACAAAAGTATGAGCTACTGTCCCTTTTGATGACTAGTTAGATACTATCACAGTCAGTTCATTAACATGGAAACTCCCATACGATCAGATGACATTTTGCTTTCAAGATTGACCTTAAGTAAAGAAAGGTTGAAATATAACTGAGCAGAGAGTTTCTGGAATAAGAATTCTCTCACTTGTTTGTGTTTCCCACTAAATACACAAAATTGGCCACAGAACAAAGACACAACAAATGAAGTAAAAATATTTCTTATGTTTTCAAAGGCTAATAACAATATTTTGAATTTTGAATTTTTCTTATCATAAATTTGAGTATAGTACATAAATTATGAGTAATCTAATAAAATTAAAACTGGTTTCCTCTCTGTTCAAAAGAGTCACAGCAGCCTATGAGGGCAGTAACTCATGTTCCCAATCTCCACTTTTCCAAATTAGCAGATTTTACATCACATTTGTCTTGAGTCCTATTCCTCCTTAACCACAGCGTAATGCTGAAGGGTAGTTTCTAGATCCAGACCTACCAGCTTTGAGACTTTAGGAGAGTTTCTTAACTTCTCAATTTCATTTTCTGTAAAATGAATCTAGTCATAGCAACTTTAAAAATTGGACCTCTGACAGACACTGCCTCCTTCCAGAGGTAATTTGTTTAATTAGGTTATGCTATATAAGAATGACTAATATTTGCAAATTGTTTCTTCACAATTTGATTTAATGTGGGCATCACATTTTACAGTTAAGGAGGACATCAATCCAAGTTTTTGACAGGAGTACTCTTGATGTTCCGGGGATAGGAAGAAAGTCATTGCACTTTTTATGGGTCATCCTTTTACTCCTTCCTTTGAAGACAGAAATCATACTTTTTTATCAGCTAGGTCATTTTAGTGAGTGGTCTATTTTCCAGCACTTAGTAAGTCTGTTCATTACACATTACTCTTGTGTGTGCTTGTGTTAGCTAAGGGAGCTACGAAGCGCTGGTAATTAAAGAGATTTAAAATGAATGGGAGCTTTTTTCAGTAAGTAAATGCAATTTGGGAATATAATTTGATAGAGTTACTTTTTGGACTAAAAGTTTATTTTCTCCATGTAATCTGGATTCCCTGTGTTGTAATTAACTGTGACCACTGAATATGCCTTCTCACATCTGCCTCTGTAATAGCTCTGTCTTTAATTATATTTCCTTTCTCCTAATTTTAACATGAGATGAGAGAATTAGTATCATTTCACAAAATATGTATAAAAACAATAGTGTTGCTGAATGGAATCTGAGATCACCCATTAAATCAAATTTGTGATTCTCTGGAAATTCACAAGCTGAAAGAGAAAGACTACAAAACAAGTCAAACACATGGCAAATTGCTTTTCACTCAGGCTAATGGCTCTCTCTCACCACCAATTATTGAATATATCTTTTTCAGTCATCATATCCCACCTTTAGCTTGGTAACCCCTAGATGACAAAAGCAATACAAAGTGAATTGTGGATTTTTAGGAATATATCTTTCTGTATTTCAAAATCACTTCTAGAAGGCTTCAATTTTATGAGAATGAGCTAAAATAAAGTATCATTGACTTTAAAATACAATATTCTAAACTTATTGGTGAAGATAAGGCAGAGCCCTTAGCATCTGAAGAGAGAAAACTGATAAAAGTGTGCATCAGTAAGGCTTCGCATTTCAGTAGGCTGTTCTCTAGTCGTTCCTGTGACTTATATGAACACACATGGATAGTCTTCAGTGCTACTCAAACATGACTCCATCAGCTAATACTAAATCAATTAAACATATCCCATCTGTCTTCATTTAGGTTCCTGAGTCAGCAGACTCTAAAGCAAACATTAGAGTGCAATAAGTTTATTTGGGAGATGATCCAGGAAGTATCTTAGGGGAGTAAGGAAGAGACAAGGAAGAAAAAGAAGCCAATAAAGGGCAACTTAGCAAGATAGTACATCACCTCTGTGAGTTTTTTGGAGCTCAGTCTTGCTGTGGAACTCTGGGAGATAGTGTTGGACACACACCTGAGGGTTTTCCCACTATATACCAACTCGCTCAGTCATGTGTTGAGGGCTGCTGCCAATGGGTGTTAACTCCTTGTCATTTCCAGCCTGCCATGCGCATGGGCATCAGCAGCTTTGGAGAAATCCCTCCATGCGGATATGTGCAGTTGAAAGTAGACCAGTAGCACAGAAGGCTATAGACAGTGTACTGATAGCATGTACTCTACAATCCAAACAGTCCTGTCTTATGATGTCCCAGAATATGTGCAAATGAGAAGTAATGCGGTTCACTAAAAATTTAATCCTACAAGATCTCTCTTATTAGTGATGCCAAAACTTGTACGTATACCTCTGCTATCATATCATATCACGTAAAATTATCACAACATATTTTAATTATTTTTCTCTTGAGTCTCTTCTTTTTCTACCTTCCCATAAAACATTTTCTGACTGCCCCACCTCAGGAAATCTATCTCCTATAAATTTGCATAGTATTTGTTGTCTGTACTAGTCATTTGCAATAATCATGTCCTACTTTGTGATATTATTTATATATTTATGCATCTATTTTCTCACATTTTGAAACATACTTCTACATTCCAGTACCTAACACTTACTAGACATCCAAAAATATTTTGTTTCGTCTTACTGTAAATAAAAGAAACAGTTGGTTCCTAAAGTATAACATAAAGTATAACAAATTTACTTGTCCTTCATTATCATAAAGAGTTGAAGTTCTTAAAAAATATGAAGGAAGTCAATATAAAGTGAACAACCAGTAGTAACATTATAAACTTTTCTATGAAAAATGAGTTTTCAAAAATTAAGAATGTAAAGGTATATTTTTGAGCTATGCATTATTTATTTAAAACTTCTAAAATAATGCATTTGCAACTACCCCTTGAATTTTACCCATTTATGTAGCCAGTTAAAAACTGAAAATGGTGTCTTTATACTCAAATCTGATTATTTCCTCTAAAATTTTGCATCCCAATGGAAGAAAATCTTTCACTCCAAGGTCTTTCTCTTTAGTTACAACATTTTATTGCTCTCATGCTTCGGTTTCCACACTCCGGTAAAAAACAAGTCTGAAGGTTTCTGCCTATTGTGTTGCAGGTGAAAGTGCGACATTATAGCGGAAGAAAAGTGACATGAGACTCCCCCCCAACCTCCTACACTCTGCTGGAAGCCTGTGACTTCCAACCATGCGAGCTTTGGAAACAAGTAACTGGATTGCTGCTGACCGAGGTCTTGCAGCCTCGAAATATGGTGGCCTTGCGGGAGCCATAAACTATGGAAAACTTGCCCAGCAGCTTCAGTCAACCAATGGGACTGTTTCGTGACTCAGATGGTTTTAGTTCACTCTTAAAATCCAAATCATGGTCAAAAGGTACGTGCCTCACTATGGTTCAGATATTTTCAACAACACATGCAATCAACTTGCTTTTAAAAACCATGGGAGCTCAAAACTCACCCTGATTTTTGCTCAAAGAAATACCACAGGGCTGCTCATCTCTACCACACTCTGGCGGTTTATTTTTTAAAAAGATTTATTTATATCTTGCAGTCTTTAGTAAAGTGAGAAATAAATTTAGAGCTTAGTAAGATGGGAGAGAAATTCTGCATGCCATTCTTTTAATAAAGACTGTGCAGTGTTTTTTCTGCAACTATCACATACAGACATGGGAAGCTTACAAAGACATACACAGTGTGGTGTTAAAAATCAAAGTGTATACAAACCATCTTAATCGTATCTTTCGAAAAATTAAGCCAATACTCCAAATAAAATCTTGGAGGTATACTGTATAAAAAGATTCAAGATCAAGGGGCCGGCTGGGTGGCACAACGGTTAAGTACACACGTTCTGCTTTGGCGGCCTGGGGTTCGCATCCCGGGTGCAGACATGGCACCGCTTGGCAAGCCATGCTGTGGTAGGCATCCCACATATAAAGTGGAGGAAGATGGACACGGATGTTAGCTCAGGGCCAGTCTTCCTCAGCAAAAAGAGGAGGATTGGTGGTGGATGTTAGCTCAGGGCTAATCTTCCTGAAAAAAAAAAAAGGATTCAAGATCTGATCTGAGGATTGTGAACACATAAGGAAATGGAACAGATTATATAGGGAATGTATGACTAGCATTGAAATATAGATATAAATTCCTTTCATCCTGTAACCCATTGTAGAGGAAGATTTTCATGCATAATAATTTTAGCAAGCTACTTTATCTATAATTTTATTTTATGATTTCCCCTGCTGGAAACTTTTCAAGAGAAACTAGTCAGTGTTGAGGATGATAAAAATCTATTCATTCCTTTCTTTTTTTCTCTTTGCATGGATAGTTTTATTTAAAACATACTTCCTCAGGAATTCCTGTAGATATTTAGCTTTCTTCATATTCTCTCAGAGGAAAAACACATATTTCAAGGCATCTGTAAGATCTATAAATACAATGGAACAGAACCTTATTGAGTAAAAATGATGCTCATTCAAGGTAAGAATATCTTCCTAAACTCTGGATTTCTTCCAGATGGCTGTTTTGAAATGTTTTGCTTTATTTCAGTGAATTTTAGTATTTCAGGCAACTTGTACATCTGTGAGTGTGGAATTATGTTAAAGCAGCAAAAAGTAAGAGCAATAACAGTAAATTTTCAAAGTAAGATTTATAATACACAGAGGCCATCGTTCGAATAGGATAAAAAGGCATTCGAATATGATTTTTTAAGTATTTACTAACATGTCAGTACGAAACATCTCAATTTTTAATGACAACTGAGGAAAAGTATATATTTGCTTTCAAATCCTGGGAACTTTTCTGGGACTAAGATAAAATATAAGGCAGTTAACAGTGTGAGCCAACGTTATATAAGGGAGTTTCTCACAATGATAAAGTGTCTCCAATGCCTTCTATCTTATTATTTAACTATGTGGGATTCCAGAATCAAATTCTAAGGGGAAATAATAGCAAAAAGAAACAGTAGAGTTTATTTAAGATATGCCTTTTATCTTTTCACAATGTAGACCACTAAGAACACGATCCATTCTTAAAAGATGGAAGCAAAGAAGCAGAATTGAGCCAAATCCTATTAATACAATGAGTACATCCAAATCTTCAGTGACAGCAAAGCTAGTTCACTCAGAGGTTAGTTCAATAGTTATTTTAAGGACTCACTGTCCTTTCTGGGAAAATGAACTGTGTAATGTCAAAAGCTCTCATGACGTGAAAAATTAGATCACCCATGAACATGGATTAATATCTATTCAGAAAATACTGGCTTCACTTACTGAATTACTGGAGGCACACTAAATGTTTGTTTAGTATTTTACAGTTAGCATAGTTGTGCTAAAATCGCAATACCCACTTTTCTCCATTAGAGAGATGTCGCTTGGCCCATTGCAATTGCCAAGTCTAATGCAGGTTGTATGTTACAATCATGGGTATGTTTGGCTACAGTCCCCTTTGATGAGGGGAGGAAGATAGTAAATAAACAGAAAAGAGGTTGTCGTGAATTTTTGGGGGGGCAAGATTGCTTTCTGGATAACCATTAAAAGATTCTTGAGGAAGATCGAGCTTTGGGGATGCCTGCCTGCACTGCTATATCCCAATGCTTCCAATAGTGCCGAAAACATAGTAAGAAATTAAAAAACAGTTTTATGTGAATGAATTCTAGTAATACAAAGCATTGATAAAAGAATCTCTTAAAAAGGCAACCCATTTGGAAGATCTCTTTTCCAATTTTAAAAGTATTAAAAAATATGAAAGTTAATTACTATAATTTCTCTTAATTATTCTCTTCTTATGGTCCTGATAACTCCCCATTCAGATCAGGTTGGAATGAAGATACCAAGAAGGAGAATCTATGTATTCAGAGAAAAATCTCTGTTATGTTTTAGACTCCTATCATAGATCGTGTCATCTGCACAGAATCTCAGTTTATGCTTTTGTTGTCCAAACTTGTCTCATAAATTTACCCCACATTTCTCACTGTTTATCTTTCTACTTCCTCTAATCTATCTTCACCCCCACAAATGCTTCCACCTTTGATTTTCCATTAGTTTCAATTACTATTTCCATTACATTAATAAATGCAACAGAATTAAATTAACATCAGAAAAGTCTCAAACCAAACTCATTATCTTCTTCCCAAATTTGGTCTCCATCTAGTCCTTTCAAAACTTTCTAGAATTAGAAAGTTCTAGTACTGACAGAATCCTCAATGTCATCTTAGACCACTCTTTAATTCTCTTCACCCAACAGGTCGTTGAGTTCAATCAAGTTGGTTTCAAAAATATACTTCAAATAAATCACCTCTTTCTCCTTTTCTCTGTTACCACCTACGGTCAGGCTTTCGTCATACACCAACTCTTCTCTTGCAAAAGTCTTTAGGGTTTTGTTGCTCCCAAACCTGATGTCACTTCATCCTTTCCTTTCAATGTTTCTAAAGTTACCTTCCCAGAATATAGGCATGTCATTTCTCAATTCAGAATCATTTCACATGTTCCCAAAGGCTACAGAACCAAATCGAGCATGTTAGTCAAGAGCCATCATAATCTTTGCAACCTACATACCTCTACTTACCTATTGCCTATCTGTTTTTCTGGACCTCATGATCCTCTGAACATTACATGTACAGAATTTTGTCAGTTCTTTTGTTGCTATTATTTTAATGGCTTGATATGTCCTTCTTGACTTCGACTCCAATAAATCCTACTCATCCTTTATGATTGAGATGAGATGCCAGTTCAGTATTAACATTCCACCATGTTGATTTCTGTTTCTTCCACCTATGCATTAGGTTGGCCCTAATTCAGTGGAGACTCCATTTAATGCTTCAACTGATACATAATGGTGACAATTGTGAAAATAAAGCTTCAGATAAATTGTGCTGAACATAATCAAATGTATTTTAGAGATCTTCAAAAAACGTTAATTCATGGGCCAAAGATGAAAATATCTAGCTCAATGAGATATATCAATAGTCAAACCTAAAGTATGTGCAAGCTGTTAAAGATGAAGTCTTTTAATGTCACTGTTTTGACCCTCACTTTGACATTTAAAACTGTATTCATCATTGAAACGAAAATAGTGCAACCTCTGAAGTTACTTTGATTAGTTTATTTCTGTGCCATTGCCCTTTGATTTCTATTGGCTGCGTGAAAGTGATTCATCTGTTCGTTTTCACTCATCAGTGCCTCTGGATTTCATCTTCAAATGGAATATTTAGTAGCAAAGATCATCACATTTTTTTAGGCAATTCTTTGCTTAGCACATAAAATAACAATAATAATACATAACATTAATCGTGTTCTTACTCTTGCCAGGCATCATATTGAGTGTTTTGTACATGGATCCTTTCATGCAATGATCTCCCACCCTGTGATGTGGTACTATACTATCCTCATTTACAATTCCCATAACTACCGTTGGAATGACTTAGAAGCTGTTTTTAAAATACAAACATTTAATTGCCAGCCAGCAAAAATATAATGTCCTAAACTTCATCAATAATCCAAACCAATGCTACCTCAATTAAAAAAACAAAACAAAAAACAACCCTACCATCCAGTACTTCTACATAGAATGACGAAACGAAACAGACAGACAATACCAATGGTCCGGTATGGACCAACTGAAATTATAATACATGGCTGAAGGGAGAAAAATTGGTCAATCACACTGGAAAACTGGTCAGCAGAATCTACTAAAGCTAAAAAGATGCCTGTTTTTTAACCTAGCCATTCAACTCCTAGTTAAGTACCCACAAAACTGTGCACCAAAGATATGAACAAGGATATCTCTAACTGCACTGTTTGCAGTAGCCCAAACTGAAAAATGTCAAAGCTCACCAATCTCAGAATGGATAAATTATAGTATATTCACTCAAAAATAATTCACACACAGCAGAGAATGAACAAAACACAGCCTCATGCAACAACACAGATGTATCTTAGAATGTTGAACAAAAGATGTCAGATGCTAACGAATACATATTATTTGATTCCATTTACATAGGGTTCAAAAAGAGGCAAACAGTATCTGGCAGTAGAAGTTAGAACAGTGGTTACCCTAGGGGAGTTGAGTAACATTTTATTTCTTGATCTGGATGTTGGTTACATGGATGTGATCAGTTTGCGAAAGTTCATCAAGCTGCACACTTATGATTTTTGCACTTTTCAGTATGCACGTTATTCTTCAGTCGAAATTTTACATTGTAAACATTTGCTTTTTGGGTTTTTTTGAGGAAGATTGACCCTGAGCTAACATCTGTGCCCATCTTCCTCTACTTTATATGTGGGACACTGCTACAGCGTAACTTCATAAGTGGTGCATAGGTCCACACCCAGGATCCGAACCGGCGAACCCTAGACTGCCAAATTGGAGTGTGGAAACTTAACCGCTCCACCACTGGGCCGGCCTCACATTTGCTGTTTTTTAATTGTGGACTGAGGCTGGAGGACAGTAGCCATCTTGTGACCATGAACAATTGCATCATAGAGTAGCTCTTCAATTAAGTCACGGGTATCAGATTAATTGACTTGAGGTCACATAGAGATGATTTGGAAATAATGGAGAGTTGAAGCTCCACACCAGAGGGTCCTGGCTGTGTCTGTGGTCCCAGCCCCACAGTCTCACTCTCCCTCACCCAGCTCAGCCTCTGAGCCTCCTTGCAGCTGCTCAAACTTGCCAAGCACATTCCTGCCTTGTGGCTTCTGCCCTGAGTTATCTCATCGGTGTCAAATGCACTCGCTCCGGAGGTGTCTGCAGAGCTTGCTTTCTCACTTCCTTTATGCCTCTGTTCAAATGTCATCTCATCAGAGAGACCTGCCCTCACCTCAGCATATAAACTTGCATTTTTCTCCATCCCCTTACCTTGCTTTATTTTCACCACTGATGTTATCATCTATGCCATTTTTAAATTTGGTCATTGAACTCCCTCTCCCTCTGTCCACTCAAACATAAGTGCTATCAGGCCAGGGGTTTGTGCTGTTTGGTTCATGGTGATAATATCAATGACTAAAAGAGTTCCTGGAAATATATAATAAGTATATGATAGCTACTGTTTATTGAATGATATTAACATACGACTTTATTAATGCTACCGACAATCTTCAGGAAATCTGATTGTCCCTTGTTCTACCAAGTTGAAACAGAGAAAGGTCAGTGGAGAAATATTCCTGGACAATTGCAGGGTGAGAAGTTCCCACCATCCTTACTCCCTGCAATTTAATTTGAGACCTCTCTCACAATGTGAATATTCAAACAGCCTCTTCTCTCTCAAAAAATCCTCTTCTCAAAAATCAAATCCTGAGGCCCAGACCTGTGGCCGAGTGGTTAAAGTTCTGTGTGCTTCGCTTCGGCAGCCCAGGTTTGCTGGTTCGGATCCTGGGTGCAGACCTATTCCACTCACTAGCTATGCTGTGAAGGTGTCCCACGTGCAAAACAGAAGAAGCGTGACACAGCTGTTAGCTGAGGGTTAATCTTCCTCAGCAAAAAAAAAAAAAAGACAAATCCTCAACTTTCAGACACAATTTAAAACATCAATTTAGAATCCCCAAAGTTCCAAATTGTCTCTTCACTTCCTTTCTATGCATTTGTGTTTTCTCTTTGATACTTGGGCTCCAAGGCAATAAAGAGCTTTCCTACATTGGGAGATAGGCAGGTCTTAGGGGCAGGGACAGAACCACTTAAGATATCCAAATTGCATCCCCCCACATACATATGCACACAAATGTGATGACTTACTCATTCAACAAACATCTATCATGTGCTTGACATGTGCCCAGCGCTAAGGGGAAGGGCATATAATGATGAATAGGTCAGATGTTTCCTGTTTTCAGTGAAGCTTATGTTTTGGTGGAGGGAGTGCCTTAGGTTGGATTCTCTCAGAAGCAGACTCTCAAACAAGTATATGGGCACAAATGCTTTAGTTGGGAGATGACGGGGTAAGGGAGAGGGGAAGGAAAGTATGGAAGAGAAGGGAGATTATAAAAGTGTATTAAAGAGCTGCTACTGCTATGGGCATTAGGGCTCAGTGCTGCTCTGGATTTCTGGGATATTTGACAAAGTGGATCTCAGAGATGTCCCACCCCAGGGTCCATCAAATTTCAACTGTCACTGGTTGAGGGCTGCTTCTGGGCCATGAACTTGCTGGTGCTTTGGCCTGCCCCGCTGTGCAGGCTGCGCATGCTCCTATAGCCAGAGGAACCCCTGAGTCAGAGAGGATCGGGTGCTTAGAGTGGGAGCCACAGGCCTGGGAGAGAACTGTGGGAAGGAGGGGCGATTAGAGAAGCAGCCACCCTCTGCTGCAGAGGGACAGACAGCACGCCAGTCAGGAAAAAAGGAAAAGCCAAGAAAGATGTGAGAGAATTGGGATGACTGGATAGCTATGTTAAATTGGTCAACCAAGGTCTTTCCAAATATATGATGTTAAGCCGAGATGTGCAGGATGAGAGGGACTCAGTCCTGCTCACATCACAGGAATTGCTTTCTGGGGCCAAGAGAACAGCCAAGACAAAGACCAGGATGCAGGAACTGGTTTGAGGTGTTTAAGAAAGAAATGATGTGGCCTGTGGAGTCAGAGTGAAGTAAGCAAGAGAAGGAAGGTACTGTCTGTGGTCAGGTGAGCACAGTAGCTGGGCAGGTACGCCATGGACAGGAGGCCAGCGGGTGTTCATTGATGGGAATTCCATGAACAAATGCTATACATGCATTATATATACACATGTACATGTGTCTGTATATATATGTGTATTAGGTATACATTTCATAAATATATATTTAAGTAATTATTTATATACATTTATTTATACACACTAGTTTAATGGGTGATGAAAATAATGGAATCCGTTTTCATTTCCAGTCATTGTGCACAAATGAATGGTGTAGATAAATAACTGTGTATTTTGTGATCTTGGCTGAAGTATCTATGGATAACTCTGTAAGTGTCTAGTCTTGTATAACCAGGACACTGCTGATGAGAGTTACTCAGAAAGCAGCATTAGTGGAAAACTAGTTGGGAGGAGGGAAAGGAAAACAGATGGTTGGCATATAAATCTAAGTTAATATTCATTTCATTTTTTGATGGAAGCTCCTTAAAAGAAAGAACTGTTATAAAAGGAAAGGGCCTGGAAATAAATAAATAAATGAATCCTATAACTTGAGGCTTCAAGCATGATGGAGAACTTTTTGCTTTTCCTGCTGTTTTTCTTCTTTTTAGAAATATTGGCTGTCACAAACCCAGAGAAATTTAGTATTGAGTGACTCACTCCAGGACGCATCCCTAATTTTTCAGCTCTTGCTTTTTCAAGATTCAAAGTTAGCGGGAAAGGCAAATGTATTATTTGCTTTAAATTCAGTATGCATTGGCATTACTTACAGTGATTGTGAGAGCCTTTTAACAAAGGAGAAAAGATGACTGCATTGACAGTGAAATTAGAGAACTGTTCAGGCGCATTATGTTGAGTTGGCAGTGAAACGTTTGGAGCACACCTGTTTTATGCAAATGATACAATAGCATGAGAAAATCAGCGAGGCAGCATTGTTCTCAGTTGTTTTAAAGGCAAGAGGTCATGGAGACAATGCTGATATGGGCTCATTTTTAATGGGTTTAAAATTAGTTTCTATCCTATTGAAATCTTTCACAGCATGTGAAATGACTCGCTATGAGTTATTGCTGAGAGGGAGCTGGATAATGGAAGAAGCAGAAGACTCCCTGTTCTTTCTCCACGGGGCCTCCCACTGCCCTTGCCTGTTCATTCTCCTTCCTGCAGAAAGCCCATGATTGCCTAATCGACAGCAGTGTTGAGGACCGGAGCCTTAAGTCAGCCAAAGAGGGTGCTGCATCTTCTAACTGGGCTCCTGGCCCAATTTTTACAAGTCATACACTTGGATAATCCTTTTGTCATCCAATTGCTATGAGGCCAGCTGTTACCCATTGAAACATAATCCTCTTTCAACACTCTTCATAAACATACTGGTTGAGAAACAGGAGCAATTGCATCAAACCAGAAGGAATTCAGTGGGAAAGTGATTGATTAGAAAGAGACCATTGCTCCCCCTCAAACTTCCATAATTCCCATCAGATTGATGATTTCAAAGTTTTTCTAGAAAGGAACTCAAATGATCTGAAAATATGAAGATAGTTAAGACATTACAGGCCCTACGACAAGATTCATTTTTACCGTTTTCTACTATTTTTAAAATGTTTTGTTGAAATCAACCCCAAATTCCCTCATTGGTTGAATGGATTAAAAAACAAATTGTGGTATAGTCTTACAATGGACTACTACTCAGCACTAAATGAGCTACTGATAAATGCAACAACATGGATCAATCGTACATGCATTATAGCAAATGAAAGAGCTATACACTATATCATTCCATATAAATGACCTGGAACATTCTAAACTACAGGGAAAAAGTGAGATCAGTAGTTGCCAAAGGCTGGCAATGGTGGAAGAGAATTGGCTATAAAGGCACAGCAGGGAATCATATGAAGTAATGTAATTGGGCTATATCTTAATTGTGGTAGTGGTTACCTGACTATGACTATATATTCTATTTTGTCAAAACTCATAAAATGGCATATCCAAAAAAGGTGGATTTTACTGTATGTAAATTGCATGTCAATAAACCTTATTGAAAAAATTGTTCTTCATTGAAAACTATATTTCCCCCTAACTTTTGTTAAAAGAACAGCACACCAGTCTTGTTTTCCTTCCTGCAATACGCTGTGACGTGTGCTATGAGGTGCTATGGCTCAAAGGACCTTCTGAGTTATGGGTGTTCTGTGTTGCTTTGATTTGGTGACATGAATAAGAGGCAGTGAAGGTCGTAGCCTTTCTCTGCAGCAATAAAGGGCAGTTTTGTTGAAGACCTGCCTGCCTGTTACCAACACAACATACTTAGGGTTCAATGTATTAAAATTTTTGAAATACGTTCTTTATTGTTTAGAGCTTTTTTAGTTTTAACTAACAGAAATCCGCTTCAAACTCGAGTTAGAAAAGAAAAATTGAAAAGCTAATAGGATAATTCGTGAAAGCAACAGTTTGACATGAGGTTAGAAACCAAATAACTGGCCTTGATTCTTCAAAGAGATCAATGATCTTTTGATGGTTTTAAAACATGGTGTAAGCTCTTTAACATCATTCCTATTAAAAGGTGGGAGGTCTATACCCCCTTCTCTATGAGTGCTTCCATCAGTACAGTAGAGCAGAAGCAACACTGTTTAACTCATTAAATTGTGGGGTTGTTCGTTATGCAGCAGCAGATAAATGTGAACAGACATGGGACAAAGAGCCAAAAAATAGTACAAAACAAAAAAAACTAAACAAAACAAAACTCAAGGACAATATTATATTAAAGGAGACTAAAGGAATCTCACAACTAAATGTAATATATGGTCTTGATTACATCCCTGGGGGCAAAAACAGCTCTACAGAAAATATCAGGGACGAAGACAGACTTTTCAAAAGAAAAACTTTTTGGGAAGAAAAGAAGCAAAGTTCAAATAAAGCTAAAAGAGAGAGAGAAAGAGAGAGCAAACAGTCGCTGAAGTCATTTAGCTTGGGTTCAAATTGTTGCTTTTCTCATGTCTAGCTCTCAGACCATAGGCAGATAAACTCTCCCTCCATTATAGGGTTTCTCAGAGTATTTAGTCATCTGGGTGTTGTAGGGATTGAAAGAGATAGTATATTACATATAAAGTGGTTGGAATAGTTCCCAGCATCTGGTAGAAGCTCAGTAAGTGTTATTACTAATAGTGATTATTTCCAACACAAGGAAAACCACAATGAACCCAGGCTGCTGCTGCCTGTCTCCCTCGCAGCTTCTCTCTGTGTGTCTGCTTTAATCTTCCCCCTCTCTTTGCAGAATGATTTGCCTGCCTTCTGGAGGCCCATGTCTAACATTGCTGCCCTGTCTCTCTTGAGTTTCTGCGTCCCCTGTTCTAGCAACCAGTCCAGACTCTTCAGTGTCTCTCAATCCTTCTCCCAAATACCAAGGAGAGATGGTCTGCTTATAGATCTTGTGTCTTGTGAAGACTCAGATCCAGCCAGCTTTAGAAACGGGTTGAACTGAGTCCTATGGTAGAAACATTGCTGCTGAGGCCCAAGAGCTCTTAGAAGACAGCTCTAAGAGAGTAGAAATGGGCTCGGCAGATGCCTTCCTAATTAGAAGATCATTTTCACATAGATTGGCGGTGGAAATAAAATTGTTTCCATTTTAGGGCCGTGGAACCAATTTTAATTGTGAAAGTCGGAGTTGTATCAGGTGTTTATAATCTTAGAGAATGTAGGAGATGGCCTAGTGAAACTGGGAAACCAGGGCTTAAAAGAACATCCTGCCCTTCTAATTCTGCCACTTTTTAATTACTCCCCTGCCATAAAATGGTTGCTAAAAAAGTGTTGCATACCCTCTCTGAAGCTAGTAGCCTAGAAAAGGGCAAAAGAGAGTGTTTTGGTGACATCATTTTATGTCTTAGGAAACAAATGTATTTGTGGGACTAAGTGATTGCCAAACAATAATAAACTGGAATGATCTCTTAAAAACATTTTAAATACACACGTATAACAGGCATATATTCCTGTGAAAGCTCCAGTAAGGCATATACTGCTGATATAACTTTGGCAGTCACAAATCAGATGTGTACGAAAACAAACCTCTATTTTACAATGGTGCATATTTTCCTGTTCTCTGATGATCCACTCATCATTGGAAAACTTAATATAGCCACTTCTGGTGGAATTGCTGGATTGAAGGGGTGAAGGTTTAAAATTTTAAATTACCCTCCACCATTTTAATAGTCCTTGTCAAATTGCCAATTCACCACTGGAGTGATTGAAAATATCCGCTTCCCCACATCTTTGCCAAACTAGATGCTTTGAATCTCTTTGTTTTGGATAATCTAAGTGCCAGTTGAGTTTAATTCTATTCTGGTGATTATCAACGAGTCTGACAATCTTTTCTTTGTTTAATTGTCCTTTTATATTTGCCTTCTGTGAATTGGCTGTATTGATTTGTAGATGCTCTTTATATATTCTGTATATTAATCACTTTTCTGTTATATATTGTGATATATTCCATTATACATAAATGTAACGAATACATTTGAAACTAAAACAAACAGATAAACAACTTTATCCACAAGGGGTTGAGAAGAGGAACAGGCATTTGTAAGGGATTTCTTAAGGGATCCTCTGCCCAGTGAGTTCCATCCCTGCCCCCGCCCTTGTCCCATGTGGTTCTCTCTTCTCACAGCTAGTGAACACATTCTCCATGGGGTGGAAGAGAAGTGGACTGGTGCTTGTCCTTTTCTCAGGATGTCTAGAAGGTGACAGATGAACTAGCGAGAGAGAGTGTAAAGGGCTGCATTTGGGAAGTAACTATCTTCCCACTTGCAGCAGCTCCAGGAATGTGGAAGTCTTTTCCAACTATGCCCCAAATCACCTGGGAGAGAGTCTGAGGACTGGTCCACAGTTACTGGAGACATGAATGCTGTGGTTGGAGTTGAGGGGAATCATCTGGGTCTCCAAAGACCTCACCAAATTTCCCACAAGAGTCCCCTTTAAACATCAGCCAGGAGCATAAGTCAGCTGTGACAGGAGCCATCTCCAGCTAAGCAGGAACTTTTCTGCTCTATCCTTTTACCTCTCCTTTTTCCCTACCCTTTAGCCAGGCAGCGTCTAAAACCACAGCTAGCCAGAGAGTATGAGATAAGAAGAGATAAAGGGCAAATGGAAGCCAACCACATCCTTTTCCCTAATAGCATGGGGCCCCACAAAATGCAGCACAGAGCTGGAAAGGAGGAGGAGAAATCTTATCTTAGAATGAAGTGTTGATTCATATCTTGGACTGAAATGTGAATGTGTTTTTAACTTAACATGAGTATAGTATAGAAAAGTCATGGAGTCTGTTGAAGCTTCTCTTGCTTAAATAATTTTGAGGATGTCTGTTGGGAGACAAAAGTAAAGTTACTTTTTATTACATCCCATACATTATGCATTGGTTAAAACATATTACAGCTATTTTTTCCCAGTCTGGCCTTCAACTTTCTTTATGCTATAATTTGTTTATAGAATTCTCAACTCTAAGTCATCAAATTCATCTATCATTAGAAGGGCCTTCTTACCCTAAGATTATAAATGCATTCTACTTTTTTTTTTAAACTTACACTCCATATTTTAGTTTCCTACAATTGGTCTTTAGATACATCTGGAATTCATTTTGTGAATATTGTTGTAGTGTCAACCTTCTCTGGAAATTTGCCCTCAACTGGGAAGAGCTGCCTCTCACAAGGTCACATCCCCTTCCCGGGGGACAGCTCACATCCAATGACTGATCCATGTGGGACTGTAACATGCCAGGCCCCTGACCCCAGGGCTGGACATCTCAGCTTCAGAGCTCCACTTAGGGCTGGCTGAGGTCACTGAGATTAAATGGCAGCCTAGCTTCTCACTCTGCCCATTGCTACTTCCTTCACATCCCCCTCAGGTATCGATCCAGAGAGCAAATCTCCAATAAACTTCCTACCAACAAACCTCTGTCTAGAAAACTGCCTCTTGGGGAACCCAATCTGCAACAAATTTAAAATAGTTAACTGAATTTATTTTTCTTCCAAATGCAGAATTCACAATCTCAGCACCATTTCCCAAACAATTAATCCTTTTGATTTAGAAATGTCACCTTTTGTAAACTGAATTTCCCGTTGAAAATAGTTCTGTTTTTGGTCAGTTCAGTCTGTCTGACTCCTTTACTTATATTTTCTAACATTATTCCTCCACTGTTTTAATTCTGTAGATTTAGAATAAGTTCTGTTATCAGGCCAGTCAAATTACTCTTTAGTACTTTGTTTTCTTATGAAAAGTATATCGACTATTCTTTTGTTTGTATGTTTGTTTGTTTTTCTTCTTCCAGATGAAATTTAAATGTATTTTCTCAAGTTCATATAAAAATTCCAGTGTGGATTTTATTTCTTATTGCATTGAATTTAAGGAACAATATATAAAGAAGTGAAATATTTACAATAGTAAAATTTCTCATCTAAGATTTTTACACATTTCTCTGTATACTCATGCACTTTTCCCATTTTACAGAGTCTTTTCTTATACGTCTTACACTTCTCTCTTCGTAGGTTTATTTCTAGACATTTAGAATATTTATTAGTTCTTATGAATGATATCTAAGATTTGTACATTAATCTCACATCTGACTACCTTGATAAATTCTCTTATTAGTTCTAATAATATTTTGGTTTATGCGCTTAGACTTTTTGGGCAGATGATATCATCTGCAAGCAATGCCAGTTTTCTCATTTCCTTTCTAATCAATGTATTTAACTTCTTTCTTGTTTTATTACATTGGCTATGATCACCAATACAGTGACCATGATAGCAGCTACCATTGCCTTGTTTAAGACTTTAATAGGAATTCCTCCTACATTTCACCAATAATTATCATTTTTACTGGAGGTTTCTGGTAGATACCAAATATCTACTTAAGGCTGAGTCTGAAGGGTAAGTATCCTTGAGTATCTGGAAAAATAGCAATAAAGTGAGGTGAACCCAGAAGTCAGAGAGAGGGTGATGGGTCTGACCACCCTGAACAGGTGGTTTCCACCCAAAAAGAACTACTGCAGGGGACAGATGGCAACTTCAACTAACTAACTCGCTAAATAAACAAATAAATAAAGGAGTGCAAAGGGATTCAATTATAAAACATAAAGTTCTTTTGAGAACAAAAAGAAATGATTGTCAAATTTTATGATTCAGGAAAGATATTGAAAGAGAGGGCAGACACTGCTGAGACCAGATCTGCCAGGCAGGAAGACTCTGGGTAATAAATATCTCTAAACACAAAACAAAATTACAGAGATTTGGAAATGATGAGGTAACCCAAAAGCCATTTGGAGTGCAACTCCAGGCATTCCAATATGCAATTAGTAAGAACTCCAAACAGAGATAAAGGAACAGGTGGAAGAGAGGTAATAATTAAATAATGAAAGAAATTTACTCTGAGTGGAGGAAAGATAAATTCTTCATAGTCAGAGGACTGAATGGGTTCCTCACAGGGCTGATGAAATGAGACTTGGCATATGCTGGTAGAATTCCTGAACTTCAAGTATAAACAGAAATTTATACCAGACTTAAGAAAGAAAGAGCCTTTCTCCCAAAGAAGATATATGGATGGCCAACAGGCATATGAAAAGATGCTCAACATCATTAGCTATGAGGGAAAAGCAAATCAAAACTACAGTAAGGTATCACCTCACTCCCGTCAGAATGGCTATAATTAACAAGACAGGAAACAACAAGTGTTGGAGAGGATGTGGAGAGATGGGAACCCTTGTTCGCTGCTGGTGGCAGTGCAAACTGGTGCAGCCACTAAGGAAAGCAGTATGGAGTATCCTCAGAAAATTAAGAATAGATCTACCATATGATCCAGCTATCCCAATGCTGGGTATTTATCCAAAGAACTTGATAACGCAAAGGCATAAAGATACCTGCACCCCTATGTTCGCTGCAGCATTATACCCAATAGCCAAGACTTGGAAGCAACCTAGGTGCCCATCAAGGGACAAATGGATAAAGAAGATGTGGTATTTATACACAATGGAATACTACTCAGCCATAAGAAGTGATGGTCCATTCCTTGGACCTTGAGGGTACTATGTGAAGTGAAATAAGTCAGAGGGAGAAAGTCAAATACCATATGATCTCACTCACAAGTAGAAGATAAAAACAATGACAAACAAACACATAGCAACAGAGATGGGATTGGTGGTTACCATAGGGGGAAGGGGAGGAGGGCAAAAGGGGTTTTTAGGTGGTGAATATGATGTAATCTACATGGAATTCAAAATATATTACGATGTACATCTGAAAGCTATATAATGTTATAATCCAATGTTACTGCAATAAAATTAAAAATAAAAAAGGAAGAAAATATCCCTTTAAGAAAAGAAGAAATATTCACAATTGCACTGTAAGCTCAAAGGCAAACAAAAATAAAAAGAACATAAATTCGGTAAAGAAGGAAAATGTAAGACCCAAAGCACTAACAGGATAAAGAAACGTTATGTAAGATAAAAGCTACAATTACTGAAGAAGATATAATGATTGTAAACCAATGAATATGGCAGCCAAATATTAGAAATGAAAAGAGATTTGAATAAAATGTAGAATTATGATGGATATTATAATTACCACTTTAAGAATCAATAAACTCTTGAACAGGAAATGAGTAACACAATCAACAAGTGATTTCATGATATAGCAAGTATTTATATGTAGAGAATACACAATTTTTTCATATGTATGGGACATTTAAAAACTTAATCATATAAGTGACCACCCAAAACCAAAAAAATCAATTTTATAAGCCACATCTTCTGATCATAATCATTGAACATAATAAAAATATGCCCCAAAATGGAATAATTAAAATTACTAAACATAATGCCAAATGGCCTTTGAGTTAATTAGGAAAACGAAGTTAACGTGAACATCTACGCATAAAAGACCGTAAAGAAGAACGCTTTCAGTCAGTTGAGACATGGCTAAAGCACAATCAGAGGAAAACATAGAGTCTGGAACGCCTTTATTCACGAAAGAGAATGAAGAAAAAAATTCAGTACTTCAGAATGCTTAGTTTATGCGAGATAATGTTCTGTGTTCTTTATATATGTTAAATTACTTAATTTTCACAAAAATTTTATGAGGTTGGTATTATTATCTTTATTATTTAGATGAGGAAACTGAGGCACATAAAGGTTAAACAGCTTCACAAGTGTAAGCCAGCCAGCAAGCGGTGGCCCCAGCCCTCCAAGCCGGAGAAGCCAGGTTCCAACGTGTACCCTCAACCTCTCTGTTAACGCTCATCTCATGAAGTCGGAAGGACACAGACAGAAATGAAAATGGAAAGAGGGGATGAATAAAGATATAACGGAAATTTAAAAAATAGAAAAGAAAAAAATGTAGCAGAATGAATAATCCTAGACCCAAAATTGATAAATGTGATTAGTGAAAAAAAGAGAAAGTAAAAAAATATTAACTAATAAGAAGGAAAAAGAGAGGATGTAGGTGAAGAGATGAAACAAATGAAAAGGAATGAGTCTATGTAATTCTGTGATATAAAACTTGAAAATTTAGAGAAAATGCATGCTTTCTTTGAAAATTGAAAGTTACCAAAATTGACCTCCAAAACTGTAAAAAACACGAAGAGACTAATTGCCTAAGAAAAGACTGAAACGTATCTATTCTTTAAAAAACGTGAAAATGATACCAAAACCAAATGAGTGATTGCTGTGTTTTTCAGCATAGGTAATTTTAATGTTAACTTCTTAGTAGGGAAAAAACTTGGAAAACTCCCTCTCTTCAGTATATGAAGTTGGTATGTCAAAAATAATACACTGTGAAAAAATAGAGTGGGTTTCAGGAACACTCCGACGGTACAGTATCAGAAAACACTCTCCGTTTATACTATATTAAGCAAACAAATTAAAGAGAAAACAAAAGCATATCATATATATATTAAAAAGGGATTTGAGAAAATTCAGCAGCCATTGGCAATAAAAATCTAAGTAAAATAAGGAGAAAAAGAAACTAATAGTCTCAAACTTCAAAAATGAATGGTCACCATTCTGCTTCACGAAGCACTAAATCCATACCCATTAAAATAAACAATAAGATGGAGACATCGGCTATTGTCATTATTCATCATTACTTTGGAAATTCTAGTGAATTCAAAAAAGGGGGAAAATAAAATATTTTAAAAAGTATGCAAAATTATTTCTTCTTGCCTACAAAGCAAAAAGAGACCCTATTAAAAATTAACATAATCACTGAGAAAATTAGATGGCTAGTTTGAAGATAGCTTTATGATAATCAATAGAAATAGCCAAGTAAAAATAGAAAGAAGAAAATACTACATTCATATTATGGACAAAATCTATAAAATACTTGCGAATAATTTTGAAAAGAAAGGTAAAGGACTTACATGAAAAAAATTATATAGTCACATCAAAAGATATAAAATAAGTTCATGTGACAGAATAAATATTAAAACCACACAGGAAATTATGAAAAAGAGAACAAGGATTCAGAATTTGATTTCTCAGATAGTAAAACCTACTCCAAAGCCGTTATAGTCAAAATAATACATAGATTAGAAGAGACTGAAAATCTCCCCAATACATCACTGTATATATAGGAATTTGATAAATGACAAGGTGGTACTGAAAATAATGGGGGAAACAGTGCATTTAAAAAATGATCATAGGATACTGATTTTTACATCTGAAAATAAGAGTCTGGACTCCAAACTCACATCGTGCAGCGAAATGAATTCCAGTTGGATTAAATGCAGAAATTTAAAAAGAAAACAGGAAACAACATGCATCACTGAAAGAAATTTGGGAAACAATTTGGAAAAAAAAATAGGGGTTATGGAAAACTTTTTAACCAAGATAGGAGACCCAAGAAACTATAGAAGAAAAGATTAACATATTTGACTACATGCAAATTTAAAATGCATTTAGTTACACTGTATAATATTCAAAGGGCTCTTACAAATTAGTAAGAAAAAATCCACAGGAAAAATAAACTGGTGATATGAAAAGGCAATCTATGGAAGAGTAAACACAAATGAAGAATAAACTTACGTAAAAAAGCTCAATTTCTCCAGCAGTTAGAGAAGACAATAATATAAGTAACAGTGGCATCACTATAACTCTCAGACTGGAAAAATATATGAGTGTGATTATACTTGCTACTGGCAGGGACGTGGGAGAAAGGGTCTCCTCTCACTTGCCTAGTGTGGGTGTGTACTGTCTAGGGCCTTTTGGAATGCAATCTGCCAATATTTTTTCAAATTCAAAATACACTTATTCCTAGCTCCTGAAATTCTACTGTTGAAAATCTATCCTGCTGAAATAAAAGGTTTGGTACAGGGGCCAGCCCCATGGCACAGCGGTTAAGTTCACGTGTTCTGCTTCGGTGGCCTGGGGTTGGCTGCTTTGGATCCCGGGTGCAGACATGGCACCGCTTGGCATACCATGCTGTGGTAGGCTTCCCATGTACAAAGTAGAGGAAGATGGGTATGGATGTTAGCTCAGGCCAGTCTTCCTCAGCAAAGAGAGGAGGATTGGCAGCAGTTAGCTCAGGGCTAATCTTCCCCAGGAAAAAAAAAAGGTTTGGTACATAAGAATATATGCAAGTGTGTTTATTGCAGCATTGTTTGAAATGAAAAAAGGTTGAAGACAAAAATTCCCATCAGTGGGGAAACTGACCAACTGAGGGACGTCAATAACATCGAACATTGTGCAGCCATTAAAATAATGCATTAGATCTCTAAGGTGGACTTGGAGCCATAGTCATACTGTCTTAAGTGATAAAAACAAAATGAGTATAATTGTATGTGCTATTATCAGAGTTTTTGTTTTTTTAAAGATTGGCACCTGGGCTAACAACTGTTGCCAATCTTTTTTTTTTTTCTCTGCTTTATCTCCCCAAACCCCTCCTGTACATAGTTGCATATCTTAGTTGCAGGTCCTTCTAGTTGTGCGATGTGGGACACTGCCTCAACGTGGCCTGACGAGCGGTGCCATGTCCGCGCCCAGGATCCAAACCCTGGGCCGCTGCAGCGGAGTGCGAGAACTTAACCACTCGGCCACGGAGCCGGCCCCCAGAGTTTTGTAAACAATGCTAAACCTTCTAATGTTTGCATTTGTACACAATTAGATCAATTGGAGGAAGGAGGTGTTTCAGTCGGGTCCTCTGGGAAGCTAGGTTGAGATGAATGCGAGAAATTTTTGGGGAGCTAACTCCTGTGAAAGATAGAAGGGGGAAGAGGCAGGGTAGGATAGAGTAAGTCATAGATTATGATTCAGCTGTCAAAGTCTTGGCCAACCCAATGGGAAGCCCTGGAGCAAAGATTACCCCCTGGAGGAGTCCCACATGGGGTACAAATGGCCAAACACTGGCTGGGTCTGCCCCAAGAAAAGTGTAGCATCAACTCAAAAGCTGAGGTGGAGCATGAAGGTCCTTATCTTGGAGGCTTTCAGCTAACTGCGTTCCTTGCAGCTGAATGGCAAATTCTTTCTTTGAAGGGAGGTCCAAGCGGTGCATTTCCACAGCTGCACATATGCCAGGATTTGGATAGGGAGTGAAAATGTGAGACTGAGGGGGAGATGGGAAGAAGACAGAAAGGGAAAAAATTATGGCAAGGGGTCATTCTCTCGCTTTTGTTTATAGATTAACCACATAACTCTGAATGAAGTTGAGTTTCACTTGTTTATCATCTTCATAAAAATGGAATTATATGTATTCTTTTGCAACTTGCTTTTTTTCCTTCAAAAATCATGTCCTAAGGGGTTGGCCTGGCAGCATGGTGGTTAAGTTTGCACACTCTGCTTCAGTGGCCCATGGTTCACTGGTTCAGATCCTGGGCACAGACCTACACAGCACTCATCAGGCCATGCTGTGGCAGCATCCCACATACAAAATGGGGGAAGATTGGCAGAGATGGTAGCTCAGCGACAATCTTCCTCAAGCAAAAAGAGGAAGATTGGCAACAAATGTCAGCTCAGGGCCAATCTTCCTCACCAATAAATAAATAAATAAATAAATAAATTATGTCTTAAGATTCAACCATGCTGATGGACAGAGTAGTTTACTCATTTTCACTGTTGTATAATCTTCTAGTTATGATTATACCATAATTTATTACCTCCACTCTTGTTGATGCACTAGTGTGTAGCTCGTTCTTTGGGCCATAATGAACATCCCTGTATATATCTCCGGAGGCACATAGGCATGAGTTTCTCTGGTGTATCTTCCTTGGGGGTGGAATTGCTGGCTGCAGGCTGCACATATGGTTAGCTTTACAAGAAAATGCCAAATAGTTTTACAAAGTGGTATAAAAAAGCTTCTATCATAGATTTTACATAAAAGTATGCATATTAACGTGAATGTAATGAGATAGGTTGGTGAGATTTCAAGTGATTTTTACTTTCCTCCATATAACTTGAGGTATCTTCGGAAATTTTTTAAAAAGCAAGTGTTATTTATGTAATCTGAAAAAAAAAGCTCAATAAAAGTATGTTTATCATGAGAAAAAGGTGGAATCTTCCAAACTACAATAGCCATGGTAACATATGCTGTAATAAGAAAAACAAGCTAAGACATCTCATTAAACAAAACGAAGCAAAATAAAATAAAACAGAGCCATCTATCCTAGTCCATTATCTGGGAAATGTTGCAGATAAACAGATGCTATCAAAATAGATAAGAAATCATAATCCTTGAATCCTAATCCCAGCTAATTTAGTTTTCCTTTGACAGAACTTCTTCCTAATTAAACTGTGGCTACTCTTTGAGAAAGGTATGCTGTTCAACAAGGATGAAATGTCCAAACGGTTTCCTTCGCCTCTGAGAAGCCAGAAGTTAAATAAAACACAACGTGTTGTTGCTAATTTTATGGACAATGTAACGGTCAGAATTCCTTAAACGTTCATTTTTATTTCACTATTTTATGGGCTATTGATGTTTCCAGTTTCAAGGTCAAAGTGTCTTCCTATTTTTGAAGTCATTGAACTGTATTTTTCCAGTCAGTTTCAGTAACAATAATTGTAACGCTCTATTTTCACTGTAGTATCAAGGCACATACTTTGCCAAAATAAGTGGCCTGTTGGCTCAGTCTCCCTTTGTGTTCTTCTGTCCTGTCATTAGGAGTCTCTGTCATTTTAATTTCAGAAGAAGGAGAATGTTTACTAAGTATTTGTTTACTTCTGATTATCCTGGATGAGAAATTTACCAAGATTTCCACAGAGAAGATTCAAACAGCTCTTCAGGGCGGCAGAAGGGGTTCATCCATCAGTGTCTACTCAGAGGACAGAAACCTCACCAGTTTGTTAACAGTGAGGATTCAGTACAAAGAATTGTTAACCCAACACTGAAAAAGAAAAAAAAAGGTATGACTGAATTAGCAACTGTAGGAAGCAGCTAATCACCCCAATGGCTAAGAGAACAAAGGGAAAGTGTTGGACTGATTAAATTGAGAAGTCTAGAGAAGGACCCTGTGGAGCTCTGCAGAGGGTGTCCTGGCCAGTTGGGGTTGGCCTGGATCCGGGAGGCTGGCCCCCAGATCTCTGAGGAGAGCATGACAGCTGGAGCTGGTGTCTCTGGGCTCAGAGGAGGGGCCCCATGGAGCAAGATGAACTTAGGCACATATTAAAATTCACTCCGAAATTCAAGACTGGGTTGGAAATGGCCTGCTGTCCTGGGAGGAGAGGACAACACAGGAAAAATACAGCCACCGACAAAATATATCCTACACATCCCTCACGTAAGTAAGTGAGCCTCTTTTGTTATATGGTTCTATTCAATGATGTTGAATGACTTTTCCAAGCTACACAGGAAGTCACAAGAGCCAAGCAGATGTGAAATTCACTCTGTCTCTCATTTATAATCACATGATCCATTTCAGCTTCATCCGATTTTAGACACTTGAAGAAGTATACTTTTTTCCCTCTCCCTGTGTGTTTGATTACTATGACAGGGGAAACTTTTAAAATAAGTATAGGAAAACATGATTCTTTCAGGAGACACAACAAGGATTCGATTCAGTGTAATAGTTGAATTTGATACTGTTACAAATGTCAAACTCAAAAGTCATTTAATGGTGACTTTTAAAAAATAGCATATTTTTGAAATGATGATTATTAGCTTAAGTAGAATGGAGAAGAAGACAAGAGCCAAGTGACTGCATTCATTCATTTGTCCAGTATTTATTACGTTCTTGCTGTTTGTCAGACTCTACTAAATGGGTAAAAGAAAAATTCCTTCTTCAAGTGTGAAGGTCAGCAAGTCCGGGCATTAAACTTTACTTATAAGACAGTGAACAAAGATGTGTACGTTGCTGTTTAACACTTACCTTATGTTATATTTTATATTTATATATGATATATATAATTTATATATTTATATATCATTTAAAATATATATATTTATGTGAAGTATTAAGGATTACACAGAAATAGAGATGAAGCTCTAAAAATTCATAGAAACTTGCAGTTATATGAGTAATATATTCAAATAATAAAGGATAATTTAAAATAAATACATCAAGTGCCTGAATAGTGGAGCACAGAAGAGACCCCACCGCCTGCGAGAATTGGCTGAGTAGTTATGAATTCTATTGCCATCTAGTGGCACAAATTTTAAAAACAAGCTAGGACTAATTAGCAGAAGAGTTGGAGAATGCCACCTGCCTTGGGGCATTCAGCTTTATTCTCAGGAACCAAATGCCACAGAATGTGACCTTCTCTCTTTGTTCTTGGCCAATATAGGGTAGAGTGAGTGGTGTGGGACGCTAATATGTTAGGTAGAGGCTCCCATATTTAGACTCTAAAAGAAGGGAGTGGAAGGAAATCATGTCAAAGGAACATATAAAACAAAATGATCACTTTAGGAACAATTTTGATTTTTCTCTTAAGCACATGAAGGGTACTTGTTGCTTCAGAAATAGTGTTTACAATATTTTCTTTAGAATAAATATACAAGAATTATCATATGATTATTGAAGGTATAGAGCTTTTTTTCCCCTAAGCTTTGTTTTCCTGATTTTGATAGTTATTGAATGGTCATGAGATTCAGTTAAATCATCAACCAGGAAAAATAAAATAAAGCAAACTCTTTTTTTAAGGTTATTTTGGCATCATATTAAGAAGACACACAAATTAAGCTTTGGAAGACCCATAACTCAACCTTGAGGGAAAGGCCATGTGAATGACTGAATAAATATGTTTCTACTCGGGTCTCCTAATTTATCTTAAAATTGCAAGCATGTGTGCTGCACATTATAATAAAAAATGATTTTTAAAATCTTTTCTGAGTATAAAAACGGGAGACATATAGGATATAAACTTATTTTGGCCTTGGGCTTAATGTTCATCTATCAGGTAGACACCAGACTAAAGAACAGGTTAAATAAGACAGGTTGCATTATCTGCAGTGGAGAAAAGTACAGAAATGTTTGGTTTGCTTTAGCTGGGTGCAGAGTTAAAATATGCGCCCCAGTTCTTGGGACCCTATCATTATTTCATACAAAGCCCCTCTCTTACTTTATCCACCCCCCTCCCACCACCAGTCTTTTGCTCTAGATCTCATTCATTTTCTTCCTTATTTTCACTCCAAACTCTTTTGAGGATCCTCCCTTTGCTGTCTCTATTTGTAGTTCTTTGTGTCTGATACTATACAGTATCCATCACTTTTTGGCTTCCATTTTTTCTAGGGATTGTCAACCAGATTGCCTCCCTCTTGGTACCACAAGTAATACTTAGATAAGCATCCTTGCATATGACCCTCGTGCAGGAATTTCTGTGGTTTATATTCTCAGAGGTAATTTACAGGGATTTTACAGATATAATTTCATAACATAATGAATTACTTCTCTTCCAAATGCTGCACTGTCCAAACTTATACCTGGAGTGCAGGAGGGCTCCCATTTCCCCATAGCCTTGCTAACACTTGATGTAACATCACTGAGTTTTTTGGATTTTTGTTTTGTTTTTGCCAAAAAGATAAGGTCGTTATCATTGCATTCCATTAGTCTGAGTTTTGGTGTGGTAAAGTATCTCTTCACATCCTTGCTAGCCATTTTTGTTTCTACTATGGATGACTTAGTTATATATTTTTCCTATTTTTCTATTGGGTGCCCACTCTTTTCTTTATGTCCTTGCATACTATTGATATTAACATCTTATCAGTTTTTGACAGAACATTTAACTTCTCCTAGACTTTGTCTATGAGGTCTTACATTGAAGAGGAACTCTTAATTATGTTGTAAGGTGAATTCATCCCTATTTTTACCTTATGGTTTGTGCTTTTTCGAATATTTCTTAAGAAGTCCTTACCTACCCCAGACTCATTGAAGATACAGTGTGAGGAAGGGATCCAACTTTATTTCCATGCTTATCCAGCTTTCCTAACACTACACCTTCTAGTAAACAAGTCATCATTTCCCTACTAATTTGAGGGACCACCTCTATCCCATACTAAGTTTCCATATAGACATGAATCTGCTTTTTGAGCTTTCTATATGGTTCCAGGACTTTGTTCTTATTGCTATGGCTTTGTAGCATGTCTTTCTTTCTGGTGAAATGGGATTTCACATAGAGCCAAGGATTCTTGTTCTCAGGAGAATTCTTATCTAGAATGGAGACTCTTTTGAATTAGCAGACATGTGGCCCCATGGTGTAGAGGTTAGGTTCACGCACTCTGCTTTGGTGGCCTCAGGTTTGTGGGTTTGGATCCCAGGTGCAGACCTGCACACTGCTCTTCAAGCCATGCTGTGGCGGCATCCCACACACACACAAAAAATAGAGGAAGACTGGCACAGATGTTAGCACAGCAACAACCTTCCTCAGTAAAAAAAAAGAATCAAAGTATGTCCTATCTCAGAGAACGAAGCCATGAACAAATTTAACAAATTCCACAACCAAAAGAACCTGAGCATTAAAAAATTGGAATTTTTTATATTTTCCCACATTTTCATAAATGTTATCACTATGCAAATGAAGTGTTTAATTTTAATATTATAGAGGGCCCAAAGGTCATATAAACTCAATTGTGAATATTTTTTAAATTTTCATCTCAATTTCCTTTTTTTAAATTTTCTCTGCTTTATAGTCATTTAAATTTAAAAAGTCTTTCTCTCTGCTCCCACTTACTTTGTTTCTCTTCTCGAGCTCACCTATTTTCTTTGTGACATTTTCCCTGCTCTTCTCTATGGTCGTTTCATATTTTTATCTCAAAATCTACCATCTCCCTCCTCTTTAGAGACTAAATCTTTTTTGTTTCAGGATAATTATTTGGCTTTTGTAAATTCCAGTCCTTTTTTATTAGCTGCATGAAAAATCCTTTTCATCCTACATTTGAAAATGAGAAGAAAGAGAAGATTTAATTTTAAAAATACAAAATGAGCTGCGAACCTCTTGTGGTGCCAAAAAGTAAGGAAATATTCAGAAACGGATGTGGGCATGTCAAAAGGACACAGGCATCAACTTGAAAAGATCCCCAACAACCAAAGCTAGGTCAATTTGAGCAACTAAATAAGTAGTGATAGTAGTGTTGAATTATAACCTATACAATAAAAGAAATATCCATGCATTCACGCTGATAGGACAAACCGTGGAATAAATAAATAAGTGGGAGAGAATGGAAAGCTCTAGGTAGAGAATTCTAATAATAAATGTAGGAGGAACGAAACAGCAGGAGATCATGACAACACCAGAGAAATAATTGTTGCAGCAAGATCCATTGATAAATGCTAAAAGTAGTAGACAAAGTTTGAGAAGGAGGATTTCTGCATAGTCTCAAAGTGTCTTCCCCAAGATATTGACTAATTATAAAAGGAAAAACAGTAACTGTATGGAGCAAACACCACCTTAACCTAGTGAACAAGGATAACCATCATTGATAATAAGACACTTTTATCACTCCTGATAGGATGACCTGAGAAGGGCACAGCATCACGTCTGTGATGTTCTTGCCAAAAATGCAGAACCTCAATCTAATCATGAGAAAACTTCACATCAATGCAAATTGAGGATTTTCTACCTGCCAAGGTCATGAAAAACCAGGAAAGACTGAGGAACTGTTACAGATTGGAGGAGACCAAGCAGATGTGACAGCTAAATGCAGTGCAGGATCTTGAATTAGGTCTTGGAACAGAAAAATGGAAATTAGTGAAAAAACTGGTGAACTTCAAATAAGGCAGTGTAGTTAATAATATCGTACCAATGTTCACATCCTGGTTTTGATCATCATAAGATGTTAATGTTGGGGGAACCTGGGTGAGGGGTGAATGAGAACCATCTGTATTATGTTTTGCAACTTTTCTATAAGTCTAAAATTATTTCAAAATAAAAAGATATATTTATATCTATGTGTATATATATGTATTATGTGTATGTATTAAATATTAATTTTCTCTTTCTTGGAGTTATAGTCTATGCTGGGTTAGCTCCTATTATTTTTACTTACCAATAAAGAAAAGACTCCTCAGTTTTTCATGCCCCTTAAGTTGAACTCCACATTTTTACTTTAGAAACAACAACAACAGCAACAAAACACTGAAACTTTCTAAATATATATTATCCATAAATGCGTAGCATGTTTTCTTGCTCACACCAGAGAACTAAGAGGGAGGTTGTAGTTTAGAGTTTTTATGGTTGCCTTGATGTTCTATCAATTTTCCGGAAACAGATAAAAACATAATGAAAAACATTATCCATCTCTCCCAAAGTGGGGCAAATGCCGTCCTTTCCCCAAAGTGATTTATTCTGTGATGGTGGTGCTGTTGTGTCAGTGGCCATGTTGGGAGAAGCATGGGGCTAGGAAAGTGAAACTAGAGATGCAAAGAAGACAGAGGCCTCCAGAGGGGTGGGAAAATCTTCACTCCATCGCCCTATTTGGTAGCTCCACTTGGTTGCTCCAAATGCTCCTCGTGCTGTTGGGTGTTCTGGTATCTACTGTTGACTTTGAATAACTCCACCGCTCTCCAGTAGCTACGTGTCTCTCACTTAGCGTCTCTCAAGGGCAATAGTCTAATTAGGTGACAATTAGAGCACTGTTCTTGAATACTATTTATTTTTGTTATAAATTAGTCAAGATATAAATACCTACATATACAGCAGTGGTTCTCAACCCATGGCAATTTTGCCCCCCAGGGAACATTTGACAATGTTTCAGGATATTTTTGATTGTCAGAACTAAGGAGGTGGTACTAGCCTCTAGTGGGTAGAGGCCAGGGATGCTGATAAACTTCCTACAATGTGCAGGACAACTCACCACAAAAAGAATTATCTGGTCAAAAATGTCAGTACAGTTGAATACACTAATGACAAAGTTTTTTAAGGAACTAGTTAAGGAACTGCATCAGAGTTCTCTAGTCCTAAAACCAGCTGGTATCACACACAAAATATTATCATTCTGCTAACTTCCCTTTTAACATGTTTGTGCTTGTGATGCAAGCTGATCCACTGACTCAGCCTTGTTTTACGGTAACAATAACAACAAATAAAGTTTATGCAGAACTTTAAACTACATCAAGATATTTTCATGTATCATCCCATTTGAACCTTGACTGAGGATGCTATCACAGCGAGGTCATTCCGAGGTGGAGCCATTAATCTTTTCTGGTGATATTAAAATTAATGTACCTAGGGGTCTTAGCAACAATCCATGCTCCCACGGAGGGCAGAAGGGCACACAAGTAAGTTGATTCTCAGAACCAACCTTCAAAAGCCCATTGTCCCCTGGAGTAAATAAACAAATTATTAATAACCTTGGATTATGTATCTAATTAAATTTTTGGCAGTAACCAAAAGAAAATCAAATTAGATTGTTGCTGTGAAGTGGCATAACGACGTCCACTCTTTGATTTTTCCATTTTGAGAAAAGTCAAGAAAAGAATTGACTATTATTAATAAGGAAGCTATTTTCTGTTAAGTTTTTCTTTTTAAGTATAATGTAGCCATATGTATTAGACTGGAAGAGGAGCTTAAATTTTCCTAAAATTGTCTCAAGTTTTAATTATTATTATACCATTTTTTCAGCTACCAGTAAATGCTAGTGATTTCCAAACAAATTTCTCCACTGTTTGGAATCATATTACCAATACCCTGTAACCGTCTCAAACCCAATATCATCAAAACCCAAGGAACAGCTCCCACTCATTCACACAATTCCATTCCTCTTCTTCCTGTGTGCTCTATTTTGACAGCGTGTGGAGCCTCAAAGTTCATGAAATCTTACAGTGCTCACCAATTCCTTCCCTTCATTCACTTCCTAAAACCGATCAAAAATCCTCAGTAATGGCACTTTTTTGTGGTTTTTCTTTAATATTCATCTTTTAATTGTGGCAAAATATATATAACAAAATTTTCCATTTTAATCATTTTAGAAGGTACAATTCAGTGCCATTTGTTACATCCACCATGTTGTACAACCATCACCATTGTCTATTTCCAAAACTTTCCCATCACCCTAAACAGAAATTCTACCCCTTAAACAATAACTCCCATTCCTCCCTCCCCAGCTCCTGGCAACTACCATTCTACTTTCTGTCTACAATAGGCAAATTCAGCCTATTCTATGTACCTCATTTAAGTGGAATCATACAATATTTGTCCTTTTGTGATTGGCTTATTTTGCTTGATGTTTTCAAGATTCATCCATGTTGTGGCATGTGTCAGAATTCATTTCTTTTGCAGCTGAATAATACTCCATTGTATGTACATAGCATATTTTGCTTATCCATTCATGTGTTGATGGTCAGTTGGGTTGTTTCTGCCTTTTGGCTATTCCAATGATGTTTTTGCGAACATTCATATACCAGTATCTATTTTAGTCCTTGGTTTCAAATCATCTGGGTATATACCTATGAGTGTAATTGCTGGATCATACGATAATTCTACCTTTAACATATTGAGGAACCTCCAAACAGTTTCCCACAGCAGCTGTACCATTTTACATTCCCACTAGCAACGTACAAGTGTTCCAATTTCTTAGAAATTGCATTTGTATTTATTTCTTCTTATTATCATTTAAATTGTGGTAAATACATATAACAAAATTTCCATCTTAATCATTTTTAAGTGTGAAGTTCAGCAGCATTAATTACAGAACTCTTTTCACCCCACAAAAATGAAATTCTGTACCCCTCCTCCTTGCCTTGGCAATCACTATTCTACTTTCCATTTCTATGAATTTTTCTACTCTAGCTATCTCATATAAGTGGAATCATACAATGTTTGTGACTAACTTATTTCACTTAGCATAATGTCCTCAAGTTTCATCCATGTTGCAGCGTGTGTCAGAACTTCCTTCCTATTTAAGGCTGAATAATATTGCATTATATGTATATACTATATTATGTTTATCCATTTATCCAGTTGATGGACACATGGGTTGATGTCACCTTTTGGCTATTGTGAATAATTCTGCTATGAACATGGGTATAAAATATCTTTTCAAGACCCTGCTTTCAATTATTTTGAATTTATAACCAGATATGGAATTGCTGGATCATATGAACACTTCTTATTTTCTGGTCTTTTGATAGTAGCCATCCTAAAGGATATGAGGTGAAATCTCATTGTGGTTTTGACCTGCATTTTGCTAGTGATTAGTGGTGGTACACATCTTTTCTGTGCTTGTTGGTCATATATATATCTTTCCTGGACAAACTTCTACTCAAGGCAATTTTTCCATCGGGCTTTTGTTGTTGTTGTTGTGGTTGTTAAGCTGTAGGGATTATTTCCATATTCTAGATAATAACTCCTCATCAGTATATGATTTGTAAATAATTTCTCCCATTCCATGGGTTGCCTTTTCACTCTGTTGATTGTGTCCTTTGATGTATAGAAATTTTGAATTTTGATGTTGCCCAATTTATCTACTTTTTCTTTTGTTGACTATGCTTTTGGTGTTATAGTCAAGAAATCATTGCCAAATCTAATGTCATGAAGATTTCTCCTGTTTTCTTTTAATACTTTTATAGTTTCAGCTCTTATGTTTAGGTTTTTGATCCATTTTGAATTAATTTTTGTGTTTGGTATGAGTGTCCAACTTCATTCTTTTGCGTATAGATATCCAATTTTCTCAACATCATTTGTTGAAAAGATTCTTTTCCCCATTAAATGGGATTACCCTTAGTATTACATTTTAACATATTTTTTGAATCATTGCCTCTCCATGTTTTCTTACTGTTCATATGCTGATTTAGGCTCAAAATGTATCTGAATGGCTTGGACTATCTCATAGGTTTAGAAAAAAATCCAAAAAATTTTTATATATTGGGAGAGAGAACGTTTTTCAGCATTCTAATGGGATGAATATATTTCATAAAAAGAAGGAAAATGTATACACATCAGTTATTTCAATGTTATTTGTGAATATATTAAAATATTAAAGAATTTCTGGGAATTATTTTTAAGTGACTTTAACATTTTAAGATAGTACATGGCAGGCATTTCTTATTCTTCAGAGATAATTAAGTTAATGGATAGAGGAATAATTGAACGAATTACATCAAAGGTCTATAGAAAAATCTGGAATGGATTTTCATCAGTAATTTGATAGCCTACTGTTTTTAGAGAACACAGTTGTGATGGGGAAATGTATAGATATTGCCACAATTATGATAAAACTGTAGACAGTTTTCTTGATGCAATTAAA